>NC_060129.1:103717165-103892165 GCF_021461395.2 Schistocerca americana | reverse complement strand
CTACGCATTTAAGCAGCTACTGATTCTTACGGCATAGTCTACGTAATGGCGTCACTAGCCGCACTAATTATTGGTATATGTTGTATGCCGTCGAAACAGATTCACGAAAGCATTGTACTTTCGATACAAACTTGTCAGATCGGGCAATAGAAGTAGTAGAGATCTGCTGGAATACGGCTGTACAGGCCTAATTTACAGGGTGATTCACGAAGATATGAAAATACTTTAATATGTTACGCTACGTTTAAAACTAAAGAAAAAAGTTCATAGGTCCGCTAATGTTTAGTTACAGAGTTGCCTGAAATTTAGCAACTTCGCTAATATGAAGCCATCGCAAATCTATAGATGGTTAAAGTAAACCATGATTTAAATTTATTTTGTTGTTATTGGTCTGGCGAATCTAGCAAAACATGTCCCATATGCGTATCTACAGTAGTTTTCCAGAACATCCAGAGAAGCAAAGGCATAATTTCGTAAAATTTTGAATTTATTAACTACCTGGTCTAATATGTTCTTTAAATTCCAGACAACTGCACAAAGTTTTCAACGGAAGTTGTAGAGAATTTAATTTTGGAAAATTTATGGTAAAAGCGTTATCTGAAACCATATGAATGTGTCACATAATTTGGTTTTATGTATACCACAGCACACGTGAATTCGTGTTAAACCGAAAAAAAACAAAGCTCACTGTTAAGAAACTTGTACAAAGTACATACAATTTCGCAATACAATCACAATCACAGTAAATGTTCAAAAACGTCTCCACCGTGTTCCGTGCATTTAGCTGCACGTGTACAGATTTTGTTGCTCGTTTCAGTTTCACAGGGTTGTTCTTAATTTCTTCTATTGCATTCATAATGCGACCGAGTCGTGCCTCACGTGTATTGATTTTGTCATTATAATCATTGTCTTTCACCCATCCCCATACACAAAATCCGTTGGTATTATATCGGGAAATCTGGGTGGCCACAGACGTGTAGCACCACCACCAATCCATCTCTGGCAAAAATGTTCATTTAATTGTGCAGTAACTCCGTTGGCGAAATGTGGAGGCATGCCGTCATGTTGAAAATACATTTGAATTTGCGTATCAAGCAGAGTATCTTCGAGTAAGTGGGGCATTTCTTCTTGAAGGAATTGTAAGTACGACCCGCCAGTTAGACGTCCTGGGAAAATGAATGGTCCAATAAAGTGTTTATACCATCTCGAGTAAACTGTGCCTCATCAGAAAATAAAACGTATTTGTGTAACTGTCAATTAGTTTTTAACCAGTTGCACAACTCCAAGCGGAGGGCTGGATCTCCCGGATAACTGATGCACTTTTTGTTTATGGCAGAGACACACATTATTTTACTTCATTGTACACCATACCTTACATTGTGAAATGCCTAATAGTTGAGAGATACGCCGTGTACTGTACACAGGCTAAGTTGAACAGCATCCATAATATCCTCATAATCGTCTTCACGTATCGAGCTCTCGTACTGATTATGAAAGCTAGGTAGAGAACATGTCTCCCGTAACATCGAAATGCTCCACTAATGATTCGTCCATTTCGAAGCCATCGAGTTGAATAACGTACGCCATATTCGTTAATTTCAGCTGTATCATTGCCATAACATTTTCCATAAATAAACACCATAGTGGCGTATTCCTACGTCGTAAATTTGAAAGGCATTCCTATTTCATAAATAATCTACAAACTACAACAGTTACTATGTGGTTTTACTTAAATACACTGTTCTTATTGTGTTCTTTCACTGAACAGTACAGAAAACTAACTCGTTTCAAGGTTAGGGAACGTCTGCAACAACTCACTAAAGGTAGCCAACAATGATACACACGTTTCTACATTCTTAATGAAAAATAAACAAATTTACTTGTATTACAACCTTTCCTTCTCTGGACGATACACTGCAGATACACGTCTGGGACATGTTTTATTATATTCAGCACACCAGTAATAACAAAATAAGTCGTATCGTGTTTTACTTTAACCTCTTAAAGTTGTGCGATATCTTCATAATATCGAAGTTGCTAAATTTCTGGTAAAACCTTTTATTACCCGTAACTCCGTAACTGAACAATTGCGGACCTATGTTTATAAGACCTTTTTTTCTATATTGTTACATGTAGAAAGACATACTAAAATATTTACATATCTCCGTGAATCACCCTGGATAGAAGATGTATTTGCGATGTGGCCCAGCTTGAGACATTCAGTATTGATAACTGACCCAACATGCAAATTCTTGAGCTTTGCTTTCGAACGTCGGACGTCATTAAAGTTTGACAACGGTGCGGGAGGAGGCTTCATATCAAAGGCCCCGGGTATGTGCCACCAGTTTCCGACGTTAGACCTCTTCTCGCCAGGATACCTGCTGCATCTGACGAAGGTTTTGCCCCCCGTAGATGCCTAATGGACTTGGGAGAGCGCACCAGACTTCTCTGCAAAGACGTTATGCACTGCAGTGAATGTGACACTCGCAATATTGAAGACATTCTGCTGGACAAAACGTAAAATGTGATTAAAAGTGTCTGGACACCTGGCTCAAAATAACATACAAGTTCGTGGCCTCTCCATCTGTAATGCTGGAATTCAATAGGGTGCTGGCCCACCCTTAGCCTTGATGACAGCTAACCCTCTCGCAGACATACGTTGAATCAGGTGCTGGAAGGTTTCTTGGGAATGGCAGCCAATTCTTCATGGAGTGATGCACTGAGAAGAGGTATCGATGTCGGTAGGTGAGGCCTGGCACGGCGTTCCAAAACATAGCTAAGGTGTTCTATAGGATTCAGGTCAGGACTCTGTGTAGGCCAGTTCGTTACAGGGATGTTATTGTCGTTTAATCTCTCCGCCACTGGCAGTGCATTATGAACAGGGGCTCGATCTTGCTGAAAGATGCAGTCGCCATTACCGAATTGCTCTTCAACAGCGAGAAGCAATGAAATATTTAAAATATAAATATAGGCCTGTGCTGTGGTAGTGCCACGCTAAACAACAAGGTGCGCAGCCCCCTCTATGAAAAACAAGACCACACCATAACACCACCGCCTCAGAATTTTACTGTCGGCACTACACACGCCGGCAGATGACGTTCACTAGGAATTTACCACACCCAGACCCTGACATCTGATCTCCACATTATCTACTTTGAGTCGTCACTCCACACAACGTTTTTCCACTGTTCAATCTTCCAACGTTTACACTCCTTACACCAAGCGAGGCGTCGTTAGACATTTACCGGTGTGATGTGTGGCTTATGAGCAGCCGCTCGACCACGAAACCCTTCTCACCGCCCACCTAAGTCATAGTACTTGCAGTGGATCGTACTGCAGTTTGAAATTCCTGTATGAAGATCTGGGAAGATTTCTGTTTATTATACATTACGACCCTCTTCAACTCTACGCGCTCTCTGTAAGTCAACAGAAGAAATCGGCCTGTACGCTATTGTGCTGTATCACATTGGAAACAGTGGACCTAGTGATATTTAGGATTGTGGACATCTTGCGTGCAGGCGTATGACACATGTGACACCCAATGACCGGGCCACATTCGAAGTCTATGAGTTTCGCAGAGCGCCCATTCTGCTATCTCACGGTGACTAATGACTACAGAGGTCGGTCATATGGAGTTCCTGGCAGTAGGTAGCAGAACAAGTTACACAATATGAAAAACATATGTTTATGGGGGTGTCCCGATACCTTTGTTCACGTAGTGTATGTCTATGATCTCCCATTAAATCACTGGACCCATTTCACCGAAACATGGCAAACAAACAAACTACATGACAGTACGAGCATCATCACTGCTTGTCTTGTAGCCTTCCAGCTCGACAGGAGTGGGAATAGGGACAATATCGTACACTCCTGGAAATGGAAAAAAGAACACATTGACACCGGTGTGTCAGACCCACCATACTTGCTCCGGATACTGCGAGAGGGCTGTACAAGCAATGATCACACGCACGGCACAGCGGACACACCAGGAACCGCGGTGTTGGCCGTCGAATGGCGCTAGCTGCGCAGCATTTGTGCACCGCCGCCGTCAGTGTCAGCCAGTTTGCCGTGGCATACGGAGCTCCATCGCAGTCTTTAACACTGGTAGCATGCCGCGACAGCGTGGACGTGAACCGTATGTGCAGTTGACGGACTTTGAGCGAGGGCGTATAGTGGGCATGCGGGAGGCCGGGTGGACGTACCGCCGAATTGCTCAATACGTGGGGCGTGAGGTCTCCACAGTACATCGATGTTGTCGCCAGTGGTCGGCGGAAGGTGCACGTGCCCGTCGACCTGGGACCGGACCGCAGCGACGCACGGATGCATGCCAAGACCGTAGGATCCTACGCAGTGCCGTAGGGGACCGCACCGCCACTTCCCAGCAAATTAGGGACACTGTTGCTCCTGGGGTATCGGCGAGGACCATTCGCAACCGTCTCCATGAAGCTGGGCTACGGTCCCGCACACCGTTAGGCCGTCTTCCGCTCACGCCCCAACATCGTGCAGCCCGCCTCCAGTGGTGTCGCGACAGGCGTGAATGGAGGGACGAATGGAGACGTGTCGTCCTCAGCGATGAGAGTCGCTTCTGTATTTTGTCAGCCCATGCCATATTGGCTGAGCCGTATAATAGGCAAGTTGTGTTTAAGTAGTAGTGGCTGGCCTTAGGAACCTGCTTTACTGTGAAGCCTACTAACCGAGAGTACGAAATGGTTTAACAGTGGGTAGGCTGTTCTGAACGATAGTGTGTTGGGTTCAAGTAGAACCGACCTGCTTTATCGATGTTCTTTGCATGACTGGAGCAGTGATTGGTTTCAAGCCCCTGATGTGTAAGCTGCACTTCACAATACGTATGTGGTGGGAATATTATCAGCCTGCTTTATCGACATGTTTAGTGGGGGCTACATTTGTGAGTGGGCATGGCTGAGGAACGTTGAAATACACTCCTGGAAATTGAAATAAGAACACCGTGAATTCATTGTCCCAGGAAGGGGGAAACTTTATTGACACATTCCTGGGGTCAGATACATCACATGATCACACTGACAGAACCACAGGCACATAGACACAGGCAACAGAGCATGCACAATGTCGGCACTAGTACAGTGTATATCCACCTTTCGCAGCAATGCAGGCTGCTATTCTCCCATCGAGACGATCGTAGAGATGCTGGATGTAGTCCTGTGGAACGGCTTGCCATGCCATTTCCACCTGGCGCCTCAGTTGGACCAGCGTTCGTGCTGGACGTGCAGACCGCGTGAGACGACGCTTCATCCAGTCCCAAACATGCTCAATGGGGGACAGATCCAGAGATCTTGCTGGCCAGGATAGTTGACTTACACCTTCTAGAGCACGTTGGGTGGCACGGGATACATGCGGACGTGCATTGTCCTGTTGGAACAGCAAGTTCCCTTGCCGGTCTAGGAATGGTAGAACGATGGGTTCGATGACGGTTTGGATGTACCGTGCACTATTCAGTGTCCCCTCGACGATCACCAGTGGTGTACGGCCAGTGTAGGAGATCGCTCCCCACACCATGATGCCGGGTGTTGGCCCTGTGTGCCTCGGTCGTATGCAGTCCTGATTGTGGCGCTCACCTGCACGGCGCCAAACACGCATACGACCATCATTGGCACCAAGGCAGAAGCGACTCTCATCGCTGAAGACGACACGTCTCCATTCGTCCCTCCATTCACGCCTGTCGCGACACCACTGGAGGCGGGCTGCACGATGTTGGGGCGTGAGCGGAAGACGGTTGCGAATGGTCCTCGCCGATACCCCAGGAGCAACAGTGTCCCTAATTTGCTGGGAAGTGACGGTGCGGTCCCCTACGGCACTGCGTAGGATCCTACGGTCTTGGCATGCATCCGTGCGTCGCTGCGGTCCGGTCCCAGGTCGACGGGCACGTGCACCTTCCGCCGACCACTGGCGACAACATCGATGTACTGTGGAGACCTCACGCCCCACGTGTTGAGCAATTCGGCGGTACGTCCACCCGGCCTCCTGCATGCCCACTATATGCCCTCGCTCAAAGTCCGTCAACTGCACATACGATTCATGTCCACGCTTGCGCGGCATGCTACCAGTGTTAAAGACTGCGATGGAGCTCCGTATGCCACGGCAAACTGGCTGACACTGACGGCGGCGGTGCACAAATGCTGCGCAGCTAGCGCCATTCGACGACCAACACCGCGGTTCCTGGTGTGTCCGCTGTGCCGTGCGTGTGATCATTGCTTGTACAGCCCTCTCGCAGTGTCCGGAGCAAGTATGGTGGGTCTGACACACCGGTGTCAATGTGTTCTTTTTTCCATTTCCAGGAGTGTAGATAGAGGAGGTGATAGACTGAGGTAGGGACCAGGAAATGATGGACAGGGTAAGTGGAGGCAGGGGGAGATGATAGGAGGTGATGGACCGAGAGAGGAGGGGCAGGAGAAAACATAAAGGGAGATGGGTGTGGGAGGAAATGAACACTGATAGGCTGGGAGTAGAAGATGAATGAGGAGAGGGGACTACAGTAGATAGGTGGGAGAGATGGGCAGGAGGAGAGGAACAAAGATAGGGGAAGAAGAGATGGTTAAAAATGGCTCTAAGCAATATGGGACTTAACATCTGAGGTCATCAGTCCCTTAGACATAGAACTACTTAAACCAAACTAACCTAAGGACATCATACACATCCATGACCAAGGCAGGATACGAACCTGCGACCGAAGCAGCCCTGTAGTTCCAGAATGGAGTGCCTAGAACTGCTCGGCCACAATGGTCAGCGAAGAAGAGATGGGTTTGGAGAAGAGGGAGATGAGGACAGAAAGGTAGAGAGGTGTAGGTGATGATGGAAAGAGAAATGGTGGCAGAAGGAGATGGATAAGAGAAAGAGGCCAGGAGGATATGGACAGGGAAGGATTGAAGATGCGAAGGGAGAGGGTGCAAGAGGAAATGGATATAGAGTGGGGGCAGATTTAAATGGAATAACAGATTGGGGGCAGGAAGAGATGGAGAGGGAGAGTGAGGAGAGGCTGTTGACAAAGTGGGGTGGAGGATATGGACAGTGAGAAAAGGGGAAGGAGAAAATGGAGAGAAGGGGTGGAGAATATGGACAGTGTGAGAGAGGGGAGGAGGAGATGTAGAGAGAGAAAATGGAGGAGATAATCAGAGATAGAGGGAGAATGAGATGGGGGGATGCAGGAGCCAAATGGATAGTGTAGATGAGTAGTGGTAAGATGGAAAATGATGAGAGCATAGGATGAGATGGACAGACAGGGGGGTGAAGTGGAGATGGGTGAAGACAGTGAGTAGGCAGAGATGTATACAATATATGTGCCATACAGGTTCGCAAGTGAAACTGTGGGGACAGTGACATACAATTGGTCATCTAAACTGTACACATATATCACAGACATTATAGTCAGTACGATTTTGGAGCATACGGGCTGTTCCAACTTTATAAAGTACCTTGAATTATTGGCACGTGGACAGCACTGACTCGGAAAATATCTTTCTTATGGAACGCTAGTGGATTTTTGTTCACACAAAGTAATTACTGCTATCGACAGAGGACCTGCAGTTGATTTCATAATTCTAGGCCTACCGATAACTATTGAAACAGTTGCTTACAACCAGCTTCTAATAAAATTACAATCCTATGGAGTATCATCTGCGACTGAAATCGTGATTTCACGCTATAAGGCTCTCATTATTCATCTCTTGGTGCTCCATCTCTCTTTCCATTCCTCTTTATCCCAATCCATCACCATCTGCCCTTCTCTCTAGCATCCCCTTCTCCATGTATTTCAACCTCCCCCAGCCATGCTCACCCAGACATGTAGCCCCTATTAAACGTGACGACAAAACAAGCCGATAATACTCCCACAACACACCTATAATACTGGGTGGCTTGAAACCAATTAATTCTCTTGACATATATGTGGTTGTGCTCTGTATGGCGTCTGCAGGGTGAACCACCTAAAGCTTGGACTGCAAATATTATGGAAATGTAAAGTGCTATTGACGTGCAGTTTTCACAGAATGAATTCGAAGCCAGGGTCTCGTACTGTTATCCAATAAACAGATTGTAATAATACTTAGAAAGTGTATTTTCTGTGCAGTTGATTTCATAATTCTTGGCCTACCGATAACTATTGAAACAGTTGCTTACAACCAGCTTCTAATAAAATTACAATCCTATGGAGTATCATCTGCGAC
The DNA here is from genome assembly GCF_021461395.2 of Schistocerca americana. Classification (NCBI taxonomy): domain Eukaryota; kingdom Metazoa; phylum Arthropoda; class Insecta; order Orthoptera; family Acrididae; genus Schistocerca; species Schistocerca americana. The sequence goes on along the minus strand of NC_060129.1, from coordinate 103,883,967 downwards.
TGAATTCGTGATTTCACGCTATAAGGCTCTCATTATTCATCTCTTGGTGCTCCATCTCTCTTTTTATTCCTCTTTATCCCAATCCATCACCATCTGCCCTTCTCTCTAGCATCCCCTTCTCCATGTATTTCAACCTCCCCCAGCCATGCTCACCCAGACATGTAGCCCCTATTAAACGTGACGACAAAACAAGCCGATAATACTCCCACAACACATCTATAATACTGGGTGGCTTGAAACCAATTAATTCTCTTGACATATATGTGGTTGTGCTCTGTATGGCGTCTGCAGGGTGAACCATCTAAAGCTTGGACTGCAAATATTATGGAAATGGAAAGTGCTATTGACGTGCAGTTTTCACAGAATGAATTCGAAGCCAGGGTCTCGTACTGTTATCCAATAAACAGATTGTAATAATACTTAGAAAGTGTATTTTCTGTACCTGCGATTTTCCTAATGAAAAAATCTTATTGCCAGTAACAAACTAAAAATAGGGTAAACTAGAATTTCGGTGCTGTTTGCTGCAGAAGTCTAGTGCAAGCCAGTTATGAAATACCACATTGTGAGAAGTTTCCACACTGACACTTCTTTGTGCCATTCGACCTGCGTAGTTGTTAGATCGATGTTGTTATGTTCGTTTACAGTGAGCTTGTGTGTTCCTAGAGAGCAGTGCTATCAGTTTTCTATGTGACAGTCTAAGCAGTAGCTCATGTGTATACAACGGGATTTATCAGTGCAGAAAAAGCTGACATGCTCATGGTGCATGGAGAGTGTAGGAAGAATGCAGTTTGTTCTTCTACAGCGCTTGCGGCAGGATCCCAATCTCGACCATCTTCTCAATCAGTTGTGTGAAAGTGATAGTGTAAGAACTAGGGAACGTAACGGAATGAAGCAAGTGATGACAGAAGAGCGGGAAATTAACGTTCTTCCTGTTGTAGCAGTTGATCAGCACTTTACCTCCTGTGCAATCGCATGTGTAAGTGACATGGGTCAGGCAAGTGTCCTACACATTCCCCATCAGCCTAAATTCCATCCCCATTACATCTACCTCAATGAAGAGCTCCATGGAAACAATTATAAGAATCGTGTTAACTTCTGTACATGGGAATTGCGACTAGTACTCCATATGTATTACGTACCTTGTTTAGTGGTGAAGCCAGGTAAACCACCAAAACGTGTGCTATTGGTGTGTTGACAATCCCCATTGGCTTCCTCAGGTGGAACATCAGCGCCCATGGAGTGTAAACATTGCTGTGGGATAGTAAACCGTCAGATCATAGGCATGAGTTTCATAGATAGAACACTGAATGCGTACAACTATCACAGCTTCCTAACAAACCATCTCCCACAGATACTAGAGGCTTTCCTCTGCACACAGAGAGGAACCTGTGTTACCAATATGACCGCTGTCCAGTACATAGTGCGTGGAGTATTACAGTATGTCTTCACAAATTGTTTCCAAAACGTTAGATTGGATGCAGAGGACCAGTACGTTAGGTGCCCCATTTTCCAGATTTGATGCCTGTTGACTTTTTCTGTGGGGAAAGCTGAAAGACGCTGTCTGCAAGGACATACCAACTACACCCAATGGTACATAACGACGCATAACTGCAGCCTGCTCGGAGATGTTCGACGAAACGCTAGCATGTGTGCAGCAGTCGCTCCATACCAGATTGGAAACGCGTTCTGCCACTGCTGGTGGTCATTTTGAACACAACCTGTGATGGTCAGTTACCTCGTTACGGCCCAGAATGCACATAACTAGTGCATGCATTTGTGTTGTTCTTTGGTGTGTACTACTACAGGTATTGTACAAGTGACAGTGTGGCAACTTTCCAAAGTATTTATATTGTAAGCAGCTTGCACTAGAATCCTGTAACACATCAACTAACATAATTTACGCTATTTTTAGTTTCTTAATGTCAATAAGAATTGTTCCATTCAAAAAGTGTACTTTTGCACAAAAAATACACTTTATAAATATTATTACAAACTGTTTATTGGCCAACAATAAACAGCCCCTGACTATCTGCACGTTCTGTGATAACTGCGCATCAACAGCACTTTCCATCTCCGCAATATTTTCGGTGCTAATTTTATTTTAGTCGCCCTGTATGTATACTTTAAATTTTCTTTTACACACATATCTGCAGCCAAGCTGCTGTCCTGGAAACTAGCATGAGTTTTTGCAGCGCCTATGTGACTAATCGGTACATCCGAACATTATGAAGCACCGAGAAGAAAACGATTTATTGACACATAATCAGCACGGACTCTGAAAATATCATTATTTTAAAACACAACTAACTCTTTTTACTCACGAAGTAATAAGTGCTATCGACAGGGGATTCCTATTTTTAGATATCCAGAAGGCTTTCGACACCGTTCCTCACAAGCTTCTTCCAACCAAGCCGGCCGGAGTGGCCGAGCGGTTAAAGGCGCTACAGTCTGGAACCGCACGACCGCTGCGGTCGCAGGTTCGAATCCTGCCTCGGGCATGGATGTGTGTGATGTCCTTAGGTTAGTTAGGTTTAAGTAATTCTAAGTTCTAGGGGACTTATGACCACAGCAGTTGAGTCCCATAGTGCTCAGAGCCATTTTTTTCTTCCAACCAAACTGCGTGCCTATGGAATATCGCCTGAGTTGTGCAACTGGATTCGTGATTTCCTGTCAGAAGGGTCACAGTTCGTAGTAACAGACGGAAAGACATCGAGTAACAGAAGTAATATCCGGCGTCCAACAAGGAAGTTTTATAGGCTCTCTAATGTTCCTGATCTATATTAACGACATAGGAAAAAAACTGAGTAGCCGTCTTAGGATCTTTGCAGATGTCTTGTAATGTCATCAGATGACCAAACCGAATTGTAAAATGATTTAGATAAGATATCTGTGTGGTATTGAAAATGGGAATCGACACTGAATAAAAAAAACTGTGAAGTTATTCTCATGAGTACTAAAAGAAATCCGCTAAATTTCGATTACGCGATGGCTCACACAAATCTGAAGGCTGCAAATTCAAGTAAATACTTAGGGATTACAGTTACAAATAACCTAAATTGGAACGAGCACGTAGATAAGGTTGTGGGTAGACCAAACCATAGTCTGCGATTCGTTGGCAGAACACTTGGAAGGCGCAACAGGTCTTCTAAAGAGACTGCTTACACCACGCTTGTCCGCCCTATTCTGGAGTATTGCTGCGCGGTGTGGGATCCCCATCAGGTGGTACTGACAGATGACACCTGATAATTTCAAACAAGGGCTGCTCGTTTTATATTATCGCGAAATAGGGGAGATAGTGCCACAGAAATGATATGTGAATTTGAGTGGGAATCATTAAAACAAAAGTGTTTTTCGTCGCAATGGGATCTTCTTATGAAATTTCAATCATCAGCTTTTTCCTCCGATTACGAAAACATTCAGTTGGCTCCCACCTACATAGGGAGAAATGATCATCACTATAAAACAAGAGAAATTAGGGCTCACACAGAAAAATGTAAGTACTGGTTTTTCCTGCGCACCATTCGAGAGTGGAACGGTAGGGAGACATCTTGAAGGTGATTCATTGAACCCTCTGCCAGGCACTTTATTGTGAGCAGCAGAGCCATCACGTAGATGTAGATGTAGATGTAGAACCCTGCATAGCATATGGGGCTCTATCTAGGAAAATCCGTTGACAGGGTACGATTTCATTCCTCTGCTGAATGTACCCCACAGCCATTTGGGAAGCTTGAGAAAGGGGTCACATGTTGCCACTGGGCGCGTCCTGTGGAGCAGAGGACACTGAAGTGTCGCCCTCTTGTGACGCAGTCGCCATGCAGAGCAGACGCTCCTGTATTTTCAGCCTTCTGTCGTAGCTGACCGCACTTTGCGGACTGTTCCCTTCTCTGCTCTCTGGTACCAGAAACCAGCTTTCTCTAAACGTGCGCTACCTTCTTCTCTCTTTCCTGCACCAGTACTTCACTAACAGACTGATGAACGACCCTCAAGTCCAGCCTGGACAAGACCTCGTGTACTCCGTAATTTTCAAAATGTACCAGAATGTTGGTTTCTCTGCCAGTGCTCTTCTCTCGCATTCTTGACACAGTGCACTTCCACAAGTGGTGCGATTTGTACAATTATTGTGAACTGGTTTTGACTTTACCACTATACAGGAAACTGGTAACATTCTGTGTAATGATGTGTAAATGCTTTGTTGTACATAAAGACAGTGAGTGAGTAATGTATGAGGGAGTGCCTGATTTTCTCTTAATATATGCGAGATGACTCATGTAAGATTTTGACCTTAAAAATACACAATGCGATCAAAAGTATTCAGACTCCTGGCTGAAAATAACTTACAAATTCGTGGCCTCTCCATCACTAATGCTGGAATATAATATGGTGTTGGCTCACCCTTTGCTTTGATGACAGCTTCCATACTCGCAGGCATACGTTCAATCAGGTGGTGGAAGGTTTCCTGGGGAATGGCAGCACATTCTTCATGGAGTGCTGCACTGAAGAGATATATCGATGTTTTTCGGTGATACCTGGCATGATGCCGGTGTTCCAAAGCATCCCAAAGGTGTTTCATAGGACTCTTATCAGGACTCTGTGCAGTACAGTCCGTTACAGGGATGTTATTGTCTTCTACTGACGCCTTAGACTCTGCATTATGAACAGGTGCTCGATCGTTTTAAAAGATGCAATACCCATCCCCGAATTGCTCTACAACAGTGAGAAGCAATGAGATGCTTAAAATATCAATATAGGCCTGTGCTGTGATAGTACCACGCAAAAAACAAGGGGTGCAAGCTCCCTCCATGAAAAACACGACCACACCATAACACCACCGCCTCCGAATTTTACTGTTGCCACTACACACGCTGGCAGATGACGATCACTGGACATTCTCGATAACCACACCTGCCATCGGCTCGCCACATCGTGTACCGTTATTCGTCACTCCACGCAACGTTTTTCCACTGATCAGTCGTCCAATGTTTACGCTCCTTACAGCAAGCGCGGCTTTGTTTGGCATTTGCCTGCGTGATGTGTGGCTTACGAGCAGCCGCTCGACTGTGAAATCCAAATTTTCTCACCTCCCGCCTAACTGTCATAGTAGTTACAGTGGATCCTGATGCAGTTCGGAATTCCTGTGTGTTCGTCTGGATAGATGTCTGCTTGTTACACATTACGACCTTCTCCAACTGTCGGCAGTTTCTGTCAGTCAACAGACGAGGTCGGTCGGTACGCTTTTGTGCTGTATTTGGTGCTTCACGTTTCCATCTCACCATTACATGTCAAATAGTGGACCTAGGGATGTGTAGGAGTGTGGAAATCTTGCATACAGACGTATTATAAAAGTGACGTGTAATCGCCAGACGATGTTCAAAGTCCGTGAGTTTTTGTGAATTTTTTGATTAATTTCAGCCAAAAATAACAGAGTTGCTCTGTGATATCCACTGAAGATTGTGAGTATAGTTCTCCAATTACGTACAGTGTAGCCATTCCGATTTTCATCTGAAATCAGAGAGGATTTGATTTTACATTACTAACTTATTTTCTAAGAATATGAGCCTCAATGCAGGTGAAAATAATGAAAATTAAAAACTGTGCAGGCGTTGGAACAATTTACTGCGATTTTCACGTTTTTTTCTCCATTTAGGCGAAGAAAAATACCCGTGCAATCGTGACATCTCCTCATAAGTTGGTTCATATAATTAGTAATTTCATACACAATCATCTTATCACATTTAATAATGATCGATTCAATACTTTTTGAGTTAGACTGGACGCAAATGTCAAAATAGTCATTTGGAGATGAACGCGTTTGAGAAATCAATTCTTGGAAACTGGAAATTCAAGGAAGTCAACAATAATGTAAAATGCTTACCAATTGATCTGCGATTCCAGAGCCATATAGTAATCCTTCTTCTTTCTCAGAGGCTTCGTTTTGCGCTTGCAGCAGTGCTTTCCGAGCTATCCGACCTTCCTTCGTTTCAATGAGCTACGTCGATTCTGCCAGCATACGCCCTGGTTATCCATTTGTTCGGCATAACTGAAGCTTTACGTGTCTCCTAAAATTCCTGCCTCGTTCATGGCCATCAGAAGGGATGAATTTCCTTCATTGAATAAGCCAGCTGCTAAATACGACGCCAAATCAACCACTTTTAGTCCGGAGTGCAAGTGTTTGGGAGCTAATCACCAAATAGTGGAATTAAAAGTTTCATTAGCATTTTGTGTGTGGCCACCTACACATTTCTCCAGTAATTCATCCCCTGATAAATCTTATATGGGAAGAATTTCCTTCTGTACGAATGCGAATTTCGCTTTGAAATTTTGACAGAGTACTCTTGGATAGTTAGCTTAACGATTTCTCGAACCTCCTAGTGTGGTTTCCGCATTAACCATCGTAATCCAAATTAGGTTATTATATTAATTTAGATTTTCTATCCAGTTTGTTGAAAGTAAATGAATTGTGGAGATATATTTACTCATAAATTTACAGATTCTCCAGCAGTTGTTTATTTGGCCTGACAGCATTGTCCTTACATCATGTTCTGCAGAAGCGTTAGTTGGTTCATCTGCATTTTTGTCGCAATTCTCACTGCTGCCGACTATAGCGACTCTCATCCCAGTACAGGTAAAGATTTTACTTGTATAAATTGACATAAGTCTGTATATGATAATGAATAACCAGTTTTAGTAGGTAATGAAAAACATATTCAATATTTTCATTAAGTATTTTATATATTTGTTTTTCAGGATTAGATCCCGAAGTCACAGTCTACCACTTTGGAACTGACAATATGAGTAAGTGTCATAATTTTCCATTACTTCCAGAAACTTTTCATGGTTCAAGAAATTCATGCAGTGCAAACTTATCTCATCGGTAGACGTATTTGATGATTTAATAACTGATTTGGGTCATTTGATTATTATGCATAAAATCTCTAAGTTCACTGAGTTTCTATATTATTACTTTTGTTTTTATAGTCGGTATGAGTTGGAATACAGTTTACATATGTGTTACATACGTGTTGGTACACCTTGAGAGTGGTAATCATGGCCTTTTTCTAAATTATTTTCATAAAGGTTTAGTGGTCCCGTCTAGATCAATATAACACATGAATAGACGAAGCTAAACAGAATCTATTTCACATAAGTAGTCGTGATATACAGGTATTTGACATGTATTCCAGGATTACAGTAGTACATTGTACATCGCCTTCCATAAATTTATATTGAGTACAGGAAAACCTTCTCACGTTCACAATATTTATATAACCAATTAAAAACAGGAATCTGATAATGGTAATCATCTCAGGAGGTATCCATCAGAAATTGTAATGCTTGTGCTGACTACCTTATAATCCTGTTTCTTATCTGTTTAAATTCATTGAGATATGGGTTCAAAATTATGGTACGTTTGCTTCCAACGTGTCCTTTCATCAGTGGCAGAGTTTTTAAATTAATAGTGGATGTCATCATTGTGGTTCAGCTGAAGATTTGCTTTCATGTAAAACATAGTTCCATAGAACCTTCACATGGACACAAACAGTAAATTTTGAAGGAGTGTTAAGTATTCCCATCTATATAGATAACTTGTAGCACTTACTCCTTCAGTTTATTTTGAACAACATACTAGTTTCTCTTTTCTTGTAAATAATGGTTATTTTAGGAAGACAGGTATGACCTTAAGAGCCAGTTACATGGCACATGCTGTAACTATACCAGTAGCATTATGATTCTCTTGTTAGTAACAATAGTAAATCAATAATAAACCATGTTCCTCTTCACAGTGTGAGATATGTCATGTTCCCTATTATGATTGCTATCTGAGTGAATGTCCATCAAATTATTGCTATTTACTTTCTGTAACAATACGTTACAGAAAGTAACTACAAGTTGATCCACATTTTCGAAGAAGTATGTAGTTCAAAAATGGTTCAAATGGCTCTGGGCACTATGGGACTTAACATCTGTGGTCATCAGTCCCCTAGAACTTAGAACTACTTAAACCTAACTAGCCTAAGGACATCACACACATCCATGCCCGAGGCAGGATTCGAACCTGCGACCGTAGCAGTGGTGCGGTTCCGGACTGAGCGCCTAGAACCGCGAGACCACCGCGGCCGGCAGTATGTAGTTGATATGTACACTGTTTCAAAGGAACCACATGGTAAACAAAATGTCATTCTAGAATGGGACGTAATTGATGTCTGTAGATCATAAATTTTAAGTAACCACGTTGGTGTCGTCTGTAAGCATTAATTTAATTTCACACATACTTAACGCCTGCTGTGTGCAGATTGTTACCAGAAATTTGAAGCATAAGGGGACGCTAGGCTATACAAAAATGTAACTCCTTGTTCTGATGTCACAGAAACTTCCTGTGATGAGACAAGTTTTTAGCCGGTTAACTGATGAGTTACTGATTTTATAATTGCTAATAGCAGGCTGAACAGCACAAAGGCTTTAGTCAAATCACGCAAGCTATTTACAGAAGAACAATTTCTGTGTCAACGCTCTAAGGTATACACAAATACAAAGATAGGAATATTCCTCGGAAAGCCAAATTATTTTTATTCCTAATTGCAAAGAATTCAATACATTTGATTGTATGAATTAATTATTTTAATAATTTGAGGTTTTCCACATTTGTAACATCCAATTAGAGTTCCCTGGAATTTTGTGTAGGGCACCTTTTTCTAAAGAGTTCATATAATGGTGTATTTCGTTTTGATAAGACCAAAACTGTGGTGAAGTGTTGCATTAAAACATGAATGAAATCTATGTATTCCATCTAGTTCCCCAGAGTAGGTTTTCAGCTGTTTACATGATGTACTGCCACATCATGTGATGTATATTTCTGGAAGGCAGGATGGTTTGGTTGAGTTACCCAGTGGTTACAGACAGGTGACTCATAACTTTCATGTAAAATATTGGGAGTTAGTTGTTGTAGGATATACACTGCAAGTCTAATGTCAGTGACATTTGAGCATCTCATGTATCTGTTCAGTTTGTGTCATTTACCTTCTGCCTAGTCTGATGCACTGTCGCAACTTCCTCCCTGTGCCAACCTCTTACCTTCAGAGTAGAACTGGTTATCTCACGTTCCATGTTGAAAATTCGTACCAGGACGTAAAATCTTAGAAATATTTTCCTTATGTTTGGTTGTAGTAGACACCTTCGACGGAGGAAAGCCATCTTTCCTTCTGCATGTCTGCCTCTGAAATCCGCCTTACTTTGTCCTTCATCTGTAATTTTGCTTTCAAGGAAGCAAAATTCCTTCATCTATTTTGTAATCCCAGACTTTGACGTTAAATTTAACGCTAATCTCGTTTCTGGTATTCCTCATTACGTTAATCGTTCATTTGTTCACACTAAGTACATATTTGCATTCATTTGACTCCCCATTCCACAAAACAGACCTAATAATTCTTCCCGATCTTCACTGACAGTAATGTTTTCAGCGAATCTTCCCCATGGCACTTATAACCATGACTGTTAATCCTACTCCTACGTTTGTCTTTTATTTTATTACGGTTTCCTAAATGTACAGATTAGACAGTGGCGGAGAAACACCGTTTCATTAAGTTACACCCTCATTAAGCACATCTCTTTTCTCATAGTCTTCCGTTCTTATAGCTTCTTTTGTGTTCCTATATATATTATTGTATACCCAAATTTCCCAGTATTTCTAGTCATTTCACGCTGTAGAACGCTTTTCCTAGGTAGAAGAATTCTATACAAGTATCTAGATTCTTATTAACTCTTGAATACATTACGAAGTGGAATGCAGCACATGTGTTTTGGGTTCTGTCGTGTTTCCTATGCACTTACGCTACATCTGTTCTCCAGAACAGAGCTTTCTTTGTGGACCAAAGTCTCCTCCAGCCACTCACCCTCCCACTGATGCAAGACTCTCTTAAGCTCAACATCGAGGTGATAGCATACAGGAGGATGGCACACTGTAATACTTGAGAATCGAGACAATCCTCTTGGCGGCCAGATCTGTCCTTTCATTCTTCACAATTCCGATGTGTTTTTGTACCCAGCAAAAAGACACCTAAATCCCCAGTCGTTGTAATTGGAGCAGGGACTAGCTTCCCTGCTGAGTACAAACGTCTCACAGGGTGAAGGGAACGTAGAAAATCGGATGACACAAGAAATTTATCACTGGAAGAACGTTTCACCTACTCCAATGACCGCAAGATCGCATAAAATTCTGCATAAAAGACAGTAAACGCTTAAGGCAGTCTGATCTTGAGGACAAGATCTGTCAAAAAAACGTAGCAACCAACAGGATCCCCCTGTAGCGATGCGTGCATAAAAACAGCTATATTGTTGTGGTGCCCAGGTAAAATGTCAGAAAATATCTCATTAAAAGCGGAAGCAGGAGTGTAATCTCTCTTTTAGCGCCCCAAATCTAAAATCACTCTGGGTCTCTCCAGTAACCATGGCAGCAGGCAGTTAAAACCCTCGATTTGGAGCAGTACTGGCTCCTCACTGAGGGACTCCAGCACATGTTGCACGTGGATCGCAAGTGGCATTGTGGCTCTTAAACGGTTGGAAATAAGTGGGATGAGCAACATTATAGAGTGTGGGTGAAGTTGGAGCTGTGAGGAACTTGCATGCCTGATGCAGTAGGTGGAGCTGCTGGTGACCCCCCCCCCCCCCTCCCCAGCCTCTGCACATAGGCTGGGTATGGGACTTGTCCTATAGCGACCTGTGGCCAACTGGAGACCCTCAAGGTGGACAGTGCCAATTCAAATCAGAAGGCCTCGCCAATGCATGAACCATGCACCCATAGTCCAGCCATGAATGCATGAAAGCCGTATAAAACTTCAATGCTCAGATACACATTGCTGCGGCTCAATGCAAGTTCTTTAGCTGTCAGAATCTACATTCCTAAATCAATAGCTAGGGTCCGGGGTCTCTCCCAGGAATGCTGGTCCCCATGTGCCACAATGCATCCCTTGTGCATCAGCTCTCATCTGTGACTAGATTTTAGCTCACTTTCCTGATGAAAACCTCCAATAGAATCTTCTGAACCTCAAAGATCCATTGCTAATCTCATGACTTCCTATCATTCGAGCTTCTGAGCAGGCTGCCACAGCAGCAGCTTTTATCGAAGACCCAATTCTTGTATTTGCCACATAACCTAAATTGGAAGAACATTGGTTGTAGCACAAGTCAGGGACAGTCCTCAATGCCATTTCCACAAGGTGAATTGTGTTACTAGCTGTTAGTGTGCCCACAAAGCTGAAATTTGCCACACCTCCACTTCTATGTCTGTGGACTGGTGACTGGGCGACACCAAGGAATATTCTTCCCAACCATATTTTACAAAAGCGGCGCTGGTACCTATATATACTCTTGCAGTCCACTCAGTTGCTGTCTATACAAGTCAAGTTGTAACGCAAGCCAGTCAACTTCCAGACTAACACTGGGTCATCAGCTACAGTAATCGACTGGGCTACACAAGCCATTAAGTCTCCTCCAGGCACCCCTTCACAACAGAGTTATGTAGTTTTAGTAAAAACACCATTTCTGTTACAGGACATACCTGCTAGAGGACTTTTCCATAGCAAACGCTACTGTGGCGTTACAGTAACTCCAGCTTGGATTCTGATGGTTGTGGCCCCTCAGGTCTCTAACCTGTCCAGCATAGACTTATTCCATGCCTTGGGGCTTGAGTTCTGCGCCAATTCTGATGCAGTCCAAGCACTGGGCCTCTCCCTACACCACCTACATCTTGGTTAAATTAGGATCAGTGTTCTGCCAGTGAGCATCCTGGGGATCCAGTCGCATATATCCCTTACACCTACTGCAGCTCCAAACTCCAAAATTATTTAAGGTCCGTAGCGTCGAGTTTGCATACCAGGATAAGCATCAACAGGACTTGCAACATCTTCAGGATGAGGGCGTCATCATCCCAGTAACACACAGCCAAAGGGCCCTTCCTATTTGACTGTGGAGAAACCATCAGGCGCTGGCTGCATTGGTGATGACTTCCAGGACACTGTGAATGCCTAATCTGTAGTCGTCAGATATACCACTCCCATGCTTCAGGAGACTGTTTACATCTCGCTGGGTCTATGGTATTTGCCAAAAATGACCTTCATTATGCTTATTTGCCCAAAATGATCTTCATGATGCGTATCTACACCTCACACTGCGTCACGGCTCCCAGGAGACTAAAATCATAAACATCATAGCCACTCCTTTTGGATTGCTCCAATATACATAGCTTCCGTTTGGCATCGCCAAAGTTACATCAATTTTTTGGAGGTACTATGTTGTTGGTGTGGTCTTCAGTCCTGAGACTGGTTTGATTCACTCTCCATGCTACTCTACCCTGTGCAAGCTTCTTCATCTCCCAGTACTTACTGCAACCTCCATCCTTCTCAATCTGCTTAGTGTATTCATCTGTTGGTCTCCCTCTACGATTTTTACCCTACACACTGCCCTCCAATGCTAAATTTATGATCCCCTGATGCCACAGAACTAGTCCTATCAACCGGTCCTTTCTTCTTGTCAAGTTGTGCCACAAACTTCTATTCTCCCCAATTCTATTCTATACTTCCTCATTAGTTATGTGATCTACCAATCTTCAGCATTCTTCTGTAGCACTACATTTCGAAAACTTCTGTTCTCTTCTTGTCCAAACTATTTATCGTCCATGTTTCAATTCCATACATGGCTACACTCCATACAAATACTTTCAGAAACGACTTCCTGACGCTTATATCGATACTCGATGTTAACAAATTTCTCTTCTTCACAAACGCTTTCCTAGTCATTGCCAGTCTACATTTTATATCCTCTCTACTGCGACCATCATCAGTTATTTTGCCCACCAAATAGCAAAATCCTTTACTACTTTAAGTGTCTCATTGCCTACTCTAATTCCCTCAGCATCACCCGACTTAATTCGACTACATTCCATTATCCTCGTTTTGCTTTTGTTGTTTTTCATCTTATATCCTCCTTTCAAGACACTATCCATTCTGTTCAACTGCTCTTCCAAATCCTTTGCTGTCTCTGACAGAATTACAATGTCATCGGTGAACCTCAAAGTTTCTATTTCTTCTCCATGGGTTTTAATATCTACTTCGAATTTTTCTTTTGTTTCCTTTACTGCTTGCTCAATATACAGATTGAATAACATCGGGGAGAGGCTACAACCCTGTCTCACTCCCTTCCCACCAACTGATTCCCTTTCGTGCCCCTCAACTCTTATAACTGCCTTCTGGTTTCTGTACAAATTGTAAATAGCCTTTCACTCCCTGTATTTTACCCCTTCCACCTTTAGTATTTGATAGAGAATATTCCAGTTAACATTGTCAAAAGGTTTCTCTAAGTCCACAAATGCAAGAAAAGTAGGTTTGCTTTTCTTCTAAGATAAGTCATGAGGTCAGTATTGCCTCATGTGTTCCAACATTTCTATGAAATCCAAACTCATCTTCCCCGAGGTCGGCTTCTACCAGTATTTCCATTCGCCTGTAAAGAATTCGTGTTAGTATTTTGCAGCTGTGACTTATTAAACTGATAGTTCGGTAATTTTCACATCTGTCAACAAGTGCATTCTTTGGGATTGGAATTACTATGTTCTTCTTTAAGTATGAGGGCATTTCGCCTGTCTCATACATCTTGCTCACCAGATGGCAGAGTTTTGTAAGGACTGGCTCTCCCAAGGCCGTCAGTAGTTCTAATGGAATGTTGGCTACTCCTGGGGCCTTGTTTCGACTCAGGTCTTTCAGTGCTCTGTCAAACTCTTCACACAGTATCGTACCTCTCATTTCATCTTCATCTACGTCCTTTTCCATTTCCATAATATTGTCCTCAAGTACATCGCCCTTGTATAGACCCTCTATATAGTCCTTCCACCTTTCTGCTTTCCCTTCTTTGCCTAGAACTGGATTTCCATCTGAGCTCTTGATATTCATACAAGTGGCTCTCTTTTCTCCAAAGGTATCTTTAATTTTCCCGTAGGCAGTATCTATCTTACCCCTAGTGAGATAAGCCTCTACATCCTTACATTTGTCCTCTAGCCATCCCTGCTTAGCAATTTTGCACTTCCTGTCGATCTCATTTTTGAGACCTTTGTATTTCTTTCTGCCTGCTTCATTTACTGCATTTTTATATTTTCTCCTTTTATCAATTAAATTCAATATGTCTTCTGTTACCCAAGGATTTCTACCAGCCCTCGTCTTTTTACCTACTTGATTCTCTGCTGGCTTCACTACTTCGTCCCTCAGAGCTACCCATTCTTCTTCTACTGTATTTCTTTCCCCCATTCTCGTCAATCCTTCCCTTATACCGTCCCTGAAGCTCTGGAAAACCTCTGGTTTAGTCGGTTTATCCAGGTCCCATCTCCTTAAATTCCCACCTTTTTGCAGTTTCTTCAGTTTCAATCTAGTTTATAACCTATGGATTGCGGTCAGAGTCCATATCTGCTCCTGGAAATGTCTTACAATTTAAAACCTGGTTCCTAAATCTCTGCCTTGCCATTTTATAACCTATCTAATACCTCCTAGTATCTCCCGGATGATTCCATGTATATAACCTTCTTTTATGATTCTTGAACCAAGTGTTAGCTATGATTAAGTTATGATCTGTGCAAAATTCTACCAGACAGCTTCCTCTTTCTTTTCTAATCCCCAATCCATAATCACCTACTATGTTTCCTTCTCTTCCTATTCTCGAATTCCAGTCACCCATGACTATTAAATATTCGTCTCCCTCCACTACCTGAATAATTTCTTTTATCTCATCATACTGTTCATCAATTTCTCCATCATCTGCAGAGCTAGTTGGCATATAAACTTGTACTACTGTGGTAGTCATGGGCTGCATGTCTATCTTGGCCACAATAAGGCTTTCACTACGCTGTTTGTTGTAGCTTACCTGCACTCCTATTTCTTTATTCATTATTAAACCTACTCCTGCATTACCCCTCTTTGATTTTGTATTTATAACCCTGTATTTACTTGACCAAAAGTCTTGATCCTCCTGCCACCGAACTTCACTAATTCCCACTATATCTAACTTTAACCTATCCATTTCCCTGTTTAAATTCTCTAATCTACCTGCCCATGTAAGGGATCTGACATTCCGCACACCGATCTGTAGAACGCCAATTTTCTTTCTTCTGATACCTACATCCTGTTGAGTAATCCCTGATCGGAGATCCGAATGGGGGACTATTTTACCAATGGAATATTTTACCCTAGAGGACGCCATCATCATTTAACCATACAGTGAAGCTGCATGCCGTCGGGCAAAATTACGGCTGTAGTTTCCCATTGCTTTAGCTGTTCACGGTACCAGCACAGCAAGGCCGTTTTGGTTAGTGTTACAAGGCCAGATCAGTCAGTCATCCAGACTGTGGCCTCTGCAAGTACTGAAAAGGCAGCTACACCTCTTCAGGAACCACACATTTGTCTGGCCTCTCAACAGATACCCCTCCATTGTGTTTGCACCTACGATATGGCCATCTGTATTGCTGTATTGCTGAGTCACGCAAGCCTCCCCACCAACAGCAAGGTCCATGGTTCACGGGGGGGGGGGGGGGGGGGGGTGGCGATGAGTAACACTTAAAGGACGTCTCAGAGACCATGAGCTACCTTGACAATTTTCTGGTTGTAGGAAAGTATACTGCTGATGTTGCTCTTCTCCCCATTCACAGAAGCTTACCTTCGTTGTAAACTTGGCATATGTTATTTTTCCATCCACCAGATCGAATATTTAGGACACATCTTCAGGCATATGGCTTACACCACATTGTGTGCCTACCATCCAAAAATTACTAGCCTCGTTAGATGCATTCCAGCCGAAGTCAGCCAAACTGTTATAGACCATTCATGCCCCATGCTTCAGCGATGCTGGCACCACTCGCTCTGTAACAGAGTTCCCTGGAAGTGGCCATCCTAATGCAATAAGGTGTTCCAAAACCTGAAGAAGGGCCTCTTCGACCTACCTGTCTCATGGCATACAATCCAACGAAACCATTGGTATCAGTGGCCGATGCTGACTGGCAGACTTTTGTCCCATATTGAGAATGGCGTGGAGCGACCCACTGCATTTGTATCCAAGACACTTACAGCAGGATAGAGGAACTACATAGAAAAGGAGGCTTTGGTCATCATCTTTGGCAGCAAACGCTTCCCTGCCTGCATCTATAGCCACCGTTTCACACTCATGACATATCATAAGCCTCTAATGCGTCTCTTCAAGTATTCAGCAAGTTGCCACTGTGGGCCCCGTTTCTCTCAGGATATGCCTATTGTATCCAATATCACCCTAATGCCGCCCATGCCAATGCCGATATCCTATCGCGATTTCATGTTAGTCACAACCCAGAATTTCATGAGGATCCAGAAGTCTGTTTTCATGAGGACAGTGAGACTGCCATCATCAAAAACCCATCTTCCAAGTGATGCACGCTTTGTGGGATATCACACAGTGACAGGCCATGTCCTCCAGGAGGATTTGCATTATACAACAGAAAGACAGCCTGCAGACAAAGTAATGTCTCATGTACCCAGACCTCCAAGCCTTCTGTAGCACGCAGCAAAAAAATGGTTCAAATGGCTCTGAGCACTATGGGACTTAACATCTTAGGTCATCAGTCCCCTAGAACTTAGAACTACTTAAACCTAACTAACCTAAAGACATCACACACATCCATGCCCGAGGCAGGAGTCGAACCTGCGACCGTAGCAGTCCCACAGTTCCGGACTGCAGCGCCTAGAACCGCACGGCCACCGCGGCCGGCACGCAGCAAAAGTCTTTATCCTTGCATCACATTGCGCTGATAAAGGTCGCGATGGGCCATGCTCAGGTCCTCATTCCCAGAACCCTATGGCATTGGGAAGTCATTTTGACTCTCCTAGCAATACCTCCACTGGAAGGGTATGGAGACATTTTATGCGAGAATGGTGAAAAGGTGCCTCACATGTCAAAACAAGCAAGCTGTGCCCTCCTGTCAGTATTTTCCATGGCCTCCTATGGTGACTCATTGGTCCTGTCTTCAATTTGGACTTTGCTGGCCCATTCCTTGGATCTGTGTGGCGTCTGATTTTGATTGTGAGCAGTGGGTTCTGCTTTGTGTTTTTCATGCCATTCACAACCTCAGCGAAGACGATCCAGATTGTTGCATGGTTGTTCGCCCTTAAAGGCGTCACACAAGCCTTTGTCACTGACAATGGCCCCAATTATCATCAGCAGAATTCTGATTCTTGCTATTCAATTTAATTTCATCAGTCCACATGGTCATCCTCACAAATCACCATTTTCCCTAGAATCAGAACAGCCACATACCTTCTTGTATCAATGGATTGTGTAGGTTTTCTTTGCAGGATCCAGTGCAGCTGTGGACACCCTCCATTTATTCTCCATTTGATTTGGCAGGCAATGTTTGAATTCCAGTTGCTGCAAAGAGGCTGTTGCTGCTGGCATATGTATGATGTATGGGCCCATCATGGATCCAAACCACTAATGGGTGCCATAACTCCTTCTTGCACTCCAATGCCTGTAATGCGACTCTCTTTGCGCCATCTACCATTTCCTCCAACCCAAGACCTCCTGTGGCCAGCCACAATTCGTCACTCTCTCATCCCATATGAATAGAAGTGGATCGTCCCCCTCCCCCCTTCCCCAGAATGGTGAATGCTCCAACACGGTCGAGGCCTCCAGGGCCTGCTGTGGCCTAGATGCACTTTTGGGGGAGAATGGCGGGCAGTGGCAACATGAATTATGGTTGTACCATGTATGCCACAGAATGTAACACTCATGCAGTCCATAGCAGCCAAGCAAGATTTTCAGAAGGCGCACCAAGAACTACAGACCAATAGAAATCTCGACAGGCAAAAGTAAGAGGTCGCTGGCCTTATCGCAAACCGTGCCCGTATACGGTCACGAGTTAGAGTGGGACAGCACGGTTCTTCCTGGAGAATAACTATTTAAGGAAACCCAGGGATCACTGTGGACAGTTCCCATCGACGAGAGTTGGCCGATTCATGCTACTGTCTCTACGCTATCGATGACGACAATTTAGCGGCGAGAAGTAGGCTTCTGAGTTGGAAAACAGCTCTCACTGATTGTTGGTCATTTCAATGTTGAGTTCCGGCTCCAGGGATCTAGGTGGAGCCAAATCCACTGAATTGTATTTTGTTCGGAAACGCAGAGGAGGTATAGTCTGATTGTAATTATAAATTGTGACAGTTAATTTTCCTTTCAAACAGACAATAATGGAACTAAGAAATTTTTTTGCTTCAACTGGGATACTCAATAACGAAAAACAGATGGATTTTGCAGAAATTATGAGCTCCACAGTGAGAATAAACAGCTAAATGGTAGTTCTGTTGTATGAATGCATAAGGCCCACAGGAATTCCCCCACATAGATGCAGCACAGTCATAGGCCTGTCCTCAGAAACGTGCTTTATAATTGCACGAAAGTTACCCATGTACTTGTCATCTTGTTTATCAATTTCAGTAGGATCTAAGTCATTAAGGGGGCCTTAATGCAATCTCCTGACATCCACAGATAATCACCACATCGATGAGAGGGTCTAGCCCTTTTCTGTTTCCTTCCCACCTGCTCCATCAAGCCTTAGTTCTGGCGATGTTTCATATCTTTTGCCTTGTTCATCATCATGTGAACAAAATTTTGACAATGGATTAGAGTAGCTATATAGTAAGTACTGCACGCCTGGATGTTGAAATATTGAACACACGCCCGGATTCCTGGGTTCGATTCCCGGCGGGGTCAGGGATTTTCTCTGCCTCGTGATGACTGGGTGTTGTGTGCTGTCCTTAGGTTAGTTAGGTTTAAGTAGTTCTAAGTTCTAGGGGACTTATGACCACAGCAGTTGAGTCCCATAGTGCTCAGAGCCATTAGAACCATTTTGAAATATTGAAGATCATGCTTCCACACCAGAAACCTGGAGTTTTCCAGGGCTGTAACATTTTGATTACTACCTTTACCAGACTCGTCATAGCGAAAAACAAACAGTACTTACAGAAGACACCGTCCTCTTTGGCAGAGTATACTAAATAAAGTTGAATGTACGATATTGGCAAATTTGCAAAGTGAGGGGAAATATATAAATTGCATTAGGCACAGAAAAGTTTTGGAATTGTTGTAGCTTCATGTGATAATCAATTTTTTTTTATACTTAGCGAACAAATACTTATCTCATAGTTACAGCCCGATCGTGTATTGTCTCCACGCAGCCAAACATAACCATTTCCAGCCAATGATCGGCTCAGTTGGACCAGAGGACCCAGTCCACTCCATGTAATCACAGTCCACACCAGTATGAAGCTAGCACCAGCTTGCGCTGTGTCTTGTTGACAACTTGCGCCATGACTTCGTCGGGGTCTGCACCATCCTCGAACTCTACAATCAGATCTTACCAACTTTAATCGGGACTCATCCAATCAGACCACCGTCTTCCAGTCGTCTAGGGTCCAACCAGTGGGATCACGAGCACAGGAGAAGGGCTGCAGGGGAAGTCCCGCCGTTATGCAAATGCACACACGTTGGCCACCTGCTGTGATAGCCCATTAACGTAATTTCGCTGCACTGTCCTAACGGATACGTTTATCGTACGTCTCACATTGACTTTTGCGGTTGTTTCGCGTAGTGTTCCTCGCCTCTTAGCACTGACAAACGCCGCTGCTCTCGGCCTCTAAATGAACGCCGTCGACCACTGCCTTGTTTGTGGTCAGAGGTACTCTTGACGCCGTGGATCTCCAAATGTTGAATTGTCTAACGATTTCCGAAATGGAATGTCCCATTTGTCTACCTCCTCCTCCTAATCAGCGTTCAAAGTTTATTAATCTCCGTCGTGCGGTTATAATCAAGCTGGAAACCTTTTCATGTGAATTACCTGAATACAATCGACAGCTCGGCCAATAAACTGCCGCTTCATACCTTTTGTAGGCTGGACTACCGCCATATGTGAAAGGGCATACCGCTATCTCATGATTTTGCCACCTCTGTGTGGCTGTAGCAGCTGGCATCTCTCGTAGTTTGATTCTCGAACTTCAACCGTGGACTTCCTCTGGTATTTTTCTGATGATATATATATATGTCCATTTCACCTAAACAGATAATCAACAAACCCCTTCTAGCCAGCATTATTTTATTGATTTCGTTGTTTGTTATCTTATTAGTCCCTTTGACTTTTCACGGTGTGCCTTTAACAACACATTTCAAAAGTATTCCGTTTTTCTGTTCCTTACATCACAGAGTCCAGGTCACACATTTACAAGATGCAACACAACAAACGCGCTTTTGGAAGCATTTTACTGGCGTGTTAGCAGTCAGTTTTAGAGGCTAACATCTTTTTTCTATGTTTTGTTCGGAGTCTTACTTTTTCCTCGCTTTTTACTCCTCCAGCGATTTTATTTCTTAAATCAGCAACAAAGTGTCGGAGTACGTGGCCATCCACGACAGGTACATGGACGCTGATTTGTCGCCGTTTTGTCACAAACCATTAGTAATACAGTTTCGTCATGACTTTGTCCACTTCATTGAAGGTGGAATCTAAGATGTGCTGGATCAAATGGTGTCGTTAAGGATATGTGGGTATTCACGTGACTTATTATTTTGACACAGGAAGAATGTCGTATTGTTGTACAGACTTGTGAAGAACAATATTTCTGTTAGGAGTACTATGTGGGTCATTTTTGACCCACAATGGATTTTCGAGGCCGTTACCCGCCTCTATAATCATCGCATGACGAATCGCTCCCGTGACTTTTCATCATTTATGGGGTTGTACAGCTTACCAAAATTTCATCCCCCCTAGCTCACTCACCTAGAAGTATGAAAAATTTATCTGTTATACCAGTAGTACGATGTGGGTCATTTTTGACCCATACCTATTTAACGCACAGTTTGATATGAGGTAACACCGGTTTGCTGTCACTAAATATGATCTGGGCACGCCTCGACGTTATTCACGAGCTGTTAGAGTATATTATACTTTGGGCCAAAAAGAACATTAAATACGAAGTATTCGGTTGTCGAATGATACATTATGTCAGCGAGGCTTTCCGTTTTCTATGGACTGGCGACATGCAGAACTACGCGGAGTAACACTGCAAAACTACAGAATAACATGTGGCATATTATACTTCATTACTTTCATCATGGCAGCGACAGTATAACAGAGGTAGTGGCGGGGGACATACGTTGCCATGTGTAATTTTATTTATGTTCGAAACAGGCTTATGTGTCTTGAAACTATTTTATTGGTCTTGACACAGCTGCTGGTCCAAGACATTATTCATTTATTTGTGTGTATGAGTTTTGAAGACGGCTATATTATTATAGCAGAAACCTTGGTCTAGATTTAAAATAAACAAAATTTTGAGCAACTGTGGGCTGTTTTTCATTCGAGACAACATATTATACAGTGCAGAATCCCAACGCCCCTCCTACACTACTGTCTGGAGCACTGCTCTCTTACACTACAGCAGATGTCAGTCGCATCGCCCTTATGGAACGTCACGACTGACAGCTTCTTCACCTCCATTAAACAGGCAGATGAGCGCTGAAGTGGAGACGACACACTGTATGCAACTCACTCACAAGTCAGGCGACCATCTCCTCACAGATTACGATGGGAAATGGTAAAAGATATCCGTATCCTGCGTAACATGCATGCTGGATGTCAGAAGACTGAGAATATTGAGAAGTAACTTCCAGAAACAGTGAAGTTTTATAATGACACTAAGGATGGAGTAGATGTTTTTGACCAAATCGCTAGATACTACAGTCTCCGAGTTGTTACCCAACGATGCCCTGTAAGTGTCTTTTCCTTGACCTCGCCATGATTAACGCTCGCACAATTTTTAAGTTACGTACCTCTAAGATTAGATTACATCAAGGTCAGACAGAGATTCCGAAATCAGATACTGGATTGTAAGGCGTACCTAGGAGCAGGTATAGGCTGAAATTCAAGACATTAGTCAGGAAGAATCAATACGCAAAGACGTGGGATACGGAAGTACTAAGGAATGACGAGTTACGTTTGAAGTTCTCTAACGATATAGATACAGCAATAAGGAATAGCGCAGTAGGCAGTACAGTTGAAGAGGAATGGACATCTCTAAAAAGGGCCATCATAGAAGTTGGGAAGGAAAACATAGGTACAAAGAAGGTACCTGCGAGGAAACCATGGGTAACAGAAGATATACTTCAGCTGATTGATGAAAGGAGGAAGAACAAACATGTTCCAGGAAAATCAGGAACACAGAAATACAAGTAGCTGCGGAATGAAATAAATAGGAATTGCAGGGAAGCTAAGACGAAATGGCTGCAGGAAAAATGTGAAGACATCGAAAAAGATATGATTGTCGGAAGGACAGACTCAGCATACAGGAAAGTCAAAACAACCTTTGGTGACATTAAAAGCAACGGTGGTAACATTAAGAGTGCAACGGGAATTCCACTGTTAAATGCAGAGGAGAGAGCACATAGGTGGAAAGAATACATAGAGAGCCTCTATGAGGGTAAAGATTTGTCTGACGTGATAGAAGAAGAAACAGGAGTCGATTTAGAAGAGATAGGTGATCCAGTATTAGAATCGGAATTTAAAAGAGCTTCGGAGGACTTACAGTCAAATAAGGCAGAAGGGATAGATAACATTCCATCAGAATTTCTAAAATCATTGGGGGAAGTGGCAACAAAACGACTATTCACGTTGGTGTGTAGAATATATGAGTCTGGCGATATACCATCTGACTTTCGGAAAAGCATCATCCACACAATTCCGAAGACGGCAAGAGCTGACAAGTGCGAAAATTATCGCACAATCAGCTTAACAGCTCATGCATCGAAGCTGCTTACAAGAATAATATACAGAAGAATGGAAAAGAAAATGGAGAATGCGCTAGGTGACGATCAGTTTGGCTTTAGGAAAAGTAAAGGGACGAGAGAGGCAATTCTGACGTTACGGCTAATAATGGAAGCAAGGCTAAAGAAAAATCAAGACACTTTCATAGGATTTGTCGACCTGGAAAAAGCGTTCGACAATATAAAATGGTGCAAGCTGTTCGAGATTCTGCGAAAAGTAGGGGTAAGCTATAGGAAGAGACGGGTCATATACAATATGTACAACAACCAAGAGGGAATAATAAGAGTGGACGAGCAAGAACTAAGTGCTCGTATTAAGAAGGGTGTAAGACAAGGCTGTAGCCTTTCGCCCCTACTATTCAATCTGTACATCGAGGAAGCAATGATGGAAATAAAAGAAAGGTTCAGGAGTGGAATTAAAATACAAGGTAAAACGATATCAATGATACTATTCGCTGATGACATTGCTGTCCTGAGTGAAAGTGAAGAAGAATTAAATGATCTGCTGAACGGAATGAACAGTCTAATGAGTACACAGTATGGTTTGAGAGTAAATCGGAGAAAGACGAAGGTAATGAGAAGTAGTAGAAATGAGAACAGCGAGAAACTTAACCTCAGAACTGATGGTCACGAAGTCAACGAAGTTCAGGAATTCTGCTACCTAGGCAGTAAAATAACCAATGACGGACAGAGCAAGGAGAACATCAAAAGCAGACTCGCTATGGCAAAAAAGGCATTTCTGGCCAAGAGAATTCTACTAATATTAAATACCGTCTTTAATTTGAGGAAGAAATGTCTGAGGATGTACGTCTGCAGTACAGCATTGTATGGTAGTGAAACATAGACTGTGGAAAAACCGGAACAGAATAGAATCGAAGCATTTGAGATGTGGTGCTATAGACGAATGTTGAAAATTAGGTGGACTGATAAGGTAAGGAATGAGGAGGTTCTACGCAGAATCGGAGAGGAAAGGAATATGTGGAAAAACTGATAAGGAGAAGGGACAGGATGATAGGACATCCGCTAAGACATGAGGGAATGACTTCCATGGTACTAGAGGGAGCTGTAGAGGGCAAAAACTGTAGAGGAAGACAGAGATTGGAATACGTCAAGCAAATAATTGAGGATGTAGGTTGCAAGTGCTTCTCTGAGATGAAGAGTTTAGCACAGGAAAGGTATTCGTGGCGGGCCGCATCAAACCAGTCAGCAGACTAATGACCAAAAAAAAAAAAAAAAAAAAAAACCTCTAAGAAGATTTCACGGCGGGACCTTATCCTCAGAGTAGCAGATGACCTCGCTGCCTCTTACACACTTCAGACAAAACTCAGTCTCCCCTTACAGGCACTCCATACTGGCATTGGCCAATACGGAGTTCGAAGGTCTTCTCAAATTCAGGTTTCCTGCAGACAACAAAGGGAAATAAAACGTCAAGTGCAACAAGTATGTGTGCAAAAGATGCCGAACAAAAACTGTTGTCGGCTTTCTGAATCTCAGAGTAGGCAATTCTGTCACGTCCTTTTTCTTAAATATACTTAAATATTTATAATTATAGGCTGAAGTAATTTGTTCTTATGTTTTATTTCCTTCATTGCAATAACTACAAAAAATGCAGAGCATTTTAGTCACCTACTGCTTTTTAGAATGTTTCACTAATATTTGGTGCTTATCTTATTTTTCTATAAAAGGAAAAATACTATTGATACTCACATAAACAATATGTTTTTATTCAGTTTCAATCTTTTTATAAAGAAAAACATTACAACAATGCTTTACCAAATTTACGAAATATTGTGGAATTTCTTCTGTAACATTTAAAATAAAAAAAATGTTTACTTAGAGAAAATTCATATTTGACCGTGTACTATTCATTTTAGAGACGTATTGTCAACATGAAGACACTCATAATACCACCCAGATACGAACAAAATGGTGGTTTTCTACTGCGGGTAAAAATGACCCACATGGTATTACCAGGGGTATGGCGAAGTCTAGTTCATTTAGTGTTAGGAAGTGATGGTTGACGCAGATCCACTTGTGGCTCAAGCATGTTCTCACATGGAGGGTGCTGTGCAAGGGGAAGGGTCTACTCAGTGTCGCTGTGTTTCAGAATCGCCCACAGCAGGACAGGTCCAGGAGGGGAAAGAGGCTCCCACTGTGGACCTGGGCACCCTGCTGGACGCTGGAGACAGCGCCGTGGTGACTCTGGTGGCGGGCGACACCCGTCTGGCAGCCCACAGGGCCGTTCTGGCCGCCAGGAGTCCCGTGTTCGCCTCTATTTTCAGCCACGGCACGCTGGAGGCCACAGTCCCAGACGTGGGGGGCCCGCTGCTGCGCCATCTCGTGGCCTACATGTATACCCTGCAGGCCCCGCAGCTGGCCAGAATGGCCCCCCAGCTGCTGGTCGTGGCTGATAAGTACGGCTTGTCAGGCCTGAAGGCACAGTGCGAGCAGCAGTTGGCCTCACAGCTGTCTGTTGAGACTGCGGTGACCACAGCTGTGCTCGCTATTCGGAACTCCTGTAGCAGCCTTAAGAAGGCCGCCGCCGCCTTCATAGAGACTCATATTTTACACGTGATGGCCACGAAGGGCTGGGCAGATGCGCTACATTGTCAGCCTGAAGATCTGATTGAAGTGCTCAAGCTGCTGTCTGAGCCAGCAGCAGAAACCAGGTAAGCACAAGACAAGCTACATGCCTACGTTGTCCAGTCCTGTGTAGTTCTGTTTGTGTGCGTGTATTTCCAGCCCCTGAGTATCTTTACGTGTATGTGTGCTGCAAAATACACCATCACTGACAGACATTTTTTGATATCTCGCGATGCTTTCATTGATTTCTCATGTTAGATTAATGTTGTTGTTGTGGTCTTCAGTCCAAAGACTGGTTCGAAGGAGCTCTCCATGCTACTCTATCGTGTGCAGTACCTACTGCAACCAACATCCTTCTGAACCAGCTTAATATATTCATGTCTGGGTCTCCCTCTACAGTTTTTAACCCCCCCCCCCCCACGCTGCCCTGCAATACTGAATTAGTGATCCCTTGATGCCTCAGAATATGTCCAACCAACGGATCCCTTCCTTTAGTCAAGTGCTACAAATTCCTCTTCTCCCCAATTCTATTCAATACATCCTCATTAGTTATGTGATCTACCAATCTAATTTTCAGCATTCTTCTGTAGCACCACATTTCGAAAGCTTCTATTCTCTTCTTGTCCAAACTATTTATCGTCCATGTTTCACTTCCATACATGGCTACACTCCATACAAATACTTTCAGAAAAGGGTTCCTGACGCTTGAACCTATACTCGATGTTAACAAATATCTCGTCTTCAGAAACGCTATCCTTGCCACTGCTGGTCTACATTTTATATCCCCTCTACTTCGACTATCTTCAGTTACTTTGCTCCCCAAATAGCAAAACTCATCATCTACTTTAAGTTTGTCATTTCCTAATCTAATTCCCTCAGCATCACCTGATTTAATTCAACTAAATTCCATTATCCGCCTTTTGCTTTTGTTGATGTCCATCTTATATCCTCCTTTCAAGACACTGTCCATTTCTTTCGCCGGCTGAAGTGGCCGTGCGGTTAAAGGCGCTGCAGTCTGGAACCGCAAGACCGCTACGGTCGCAGGTTCGAATCCTGCCTCGGGCATGGATGTTTGTGATGTCCTTGGGTTAGTTAGGTTTGACTAGTTCTAAGTTCTAGGGGACTAATGACCTCGGCAGTTGAGTCCCATAGTGCTCAGAGCCATTTGAACCATTTTTCCATTTCTTTCAGCTGCTCTTCCAGGTCCTTTGCTGTCTGTGACAGAATTGCAATGTTGTCGCCAAACCTCAGAGTCTTTATTTCATCTCCATGGATTTTAATTCCTACTCCTAATTTTTCTTTTTTTCCCTTTACTGCTTGCTCAATATATAGATTGAATAACATCAGGGATAGGCTACAGCTCTGTCTCAGTCCCTTCCCAAACACTGCTTCCCTGTCATGCCTGTCAATTGTTATAGCTGCCATCTGGTTTCTGTGCTAATTGTAAATAGCCTTCGCTCCCTGTATTTGACCCCTGCCACCTTCAAAATTAGAAAAAGAGTATTCCTCTCAACATTCTCAAAAGCTTTCTCTATGTCCCCAAATATTACAAACGTAGGTTTACCTACCGTTGATCTATCTTATAAGTCGTAGGGTCAGTATTGCCTCACGTCTTGCAACATTTCTATTGAATCCAAACTGGTCTTCCCGTGCTCGCTTTCTACCATTTCCATTTGTCTGTAAAGAATTCGTGTTTAATATTATGCAGCCTTGACTTGTTAAACTGTAATATACACACCTGTTAGATTTAAAGAAGTACTAGATCCAACTGGGTTTATTACCGGATAGGTTAGCTTAAAAAAAAATCTTCTTAGAACTAAATTATTCGTTGATTTATAGGTGGTTTTAACATTATTTGCGGTCATTACTTGTACTGAACTGCATATGTGGAAGAGGCTTATAGGTTCTGGTGTAAAGTATCTGAATAAGTGGTAAATTTGCTGTGAAGACGGCAGGAGCCACATCAGTGGTGGACACAGTGATGTGCTGCTCACAGCAGATGTACACCGGACACAACGATGTGTAGTGTTAGCAGCCAGGGCAGCGAGCCTACAGGCTTTATTCTGTTTGCTGTGCAATTCACCATAAATCTGTTTACTCAGTATTACATATATTGTTCTCTGCTGTATCTGCTGGTGTTCACAATGAGATACTTACAAGTGACATATGCTGCATAAAGGAAAGATGGCGTTGATCAACAAGCGTGTAGTCCGACATTAACACCAGGAACTCTGCAGCGCAGTTCAAAGAGATCAGAAAATAATTTAAAACTTTCCATCTCTGATGTTGTCATGACATAAATATTAAACCTTGGAAAAAATAGGTGCTGTACAGAAAACGGTCAGACTGATCGCTATTTCCACATTACTACTGCAGCTTGATTTCTATGTTTCTCCTTCACTTTCTATGTTCATTTCTGAAATATACCTACGGTTACAGAACAAACTTTGTTTATTCTCCCCAAGTAGTACAGTGTTATAAGATACACGTCTTAAGATGTGTGCTAGGTTCCAAGAAGAAGGGTGCGGTGCTGAATCGAATCATGAAGAAGACTTCCGTTGCAGGACGTGACACAAGTACGTCTGCAGGAAGCTGTAGGTACTTACTCCTCAAACAGCCTGCGGCCACTTCAGGAGACAACAGACCAGTCTCTACAACTCAGAAAGATCCACAAAATGCGCAGATCCACACAACGCTTCCCATTTCCTTTCTCATTTTGTTCAGTTGTTCCAAAGGATATATGCTGTAATTTGGACATTCCCATTCTCTAGCACATTAGGAGAGGTGGTTTTATTAGTCAAAACGCTGTATGTCCTTCTTGGTGGAACATCTGTCAGTTGTCTAGCAACCTGCCGGCCTTGCTTGTACTTCTCTATGCTGTTTATAAAGGCTGCCCAAAGAACGTCACAGTGTTAGGACCTTCCCTAGCCCATACATTGCGGTTACAGATACATCTCCCACAATATGAGTATTCATAAGACCTTTTGTCTCATTATCATTTTTAAATGCTATATCACTTAACAAATGCACCATTAAATCCTAATGCCCAATAGTTTTCAATTTTATATATATATATATATATATATATATATATATATATATATATATATATATGTGTGTGTGTGTGTGTGTGTGTGTGTGTGTGTGTGTGTGTGTGTGTGTTCAGAAATTTCCTTTAGAGACTTATATGATTTGTAGAGGGGAGTGAGAACTGGAATCCATGTCCAGAAACATACCGTTTCCCTCGTACGAAGGTCTCAGTTCAGATGTTTAACTCATCCACTTCTGCTTGAGCAGCTGAGTTGGGTGTGATGCAGTACAGTTATTAGATAACAATTCGAAAGAAACGCAGCGAAATATCCCTTTATCAGCTAAGCCTCTTGTTTGTATTATCACTTAAATATTGTGTGTTCACATTACCTCAAAACAAAAAATCAACCTAGCATACTGTACATGCAGAAGGTAATGTTTAAGTTTTCATGAAAACAAATGTGCGGAACTGATAAATGGATGCTTCGTTATGTTTACTTTCGGACTGTTACCTAATAACTGTACTACATCATGCCTAATTCAATTCCTGAAGCAGAATTGCATGATTTAAACATGTGAACTCAAACTGTCGTAGAATGCATACAGTACGTTTCCAGACGGGGTTCCTGTACAAAATATTACGTACTCTCTCCCCTTTAAAAGTCCTAGTAGTTTGTAAAGAGAATTTCCGATGTATGCTTCCATCACTGATAGAGTTTCCACTTATCAATCTGTATTTTCTCCTCACTTGTAGCAACCACAGTTTACTTTAGTCACATGTAATGACTAATAATGATTTAATGCGTCTTTACACAACATTACAGTGTCTCCTGTGTTATGTAACCCATGTCCCCTTAATTTAAATCCAACTCTTTCCTTCGTTCTACAGCAAATCTCCTTATCACAGTCTCATGAACTGTATATATAGAATATAAGAATTAAACAGAATTTCTATTTTCATTCGAATAACAACTTCCGATTACATATCTTGCATAAGTGTAT
The DNA here is from genome assembly GCF_021461395.2 of Schistocerca americana. Classification (NCBI taxonomy): domain Eukaryota; kingdom Metazoa; phylum Arthropoda; class Insecta; order Orthoptera; family Acrididae; genus Schistocerca; species Schistocerca americana. Next base: position 103,854,492 of record NC_060129.1, on the reverse strand, counting down.
GTATAGAGTACTTTGCCTTTTTTTATCTTAATGCTCAATGTTCGCCAGTTTATTGAGAATGCTCGTTGGCCAATGTGAAACAAATATATTTACTTGCCTATTTTGGTGACAGTTAAACGTATTAAGGGAATAGCTGCTCAGTATCACACATTCTGTAACCCTTGCTCCTCTAAATTTCCTTTGGTGCACAGTTCAGAATCTACTCTTCTGTAGTTTACCAACTGTGCATCCTACAGCCAAGTCCCTAACAGCTACCGATACTATCTGATGATAATGGTACAAGTTGTACATGTAAAGATTATTTCCATTTTTATTTCTGTGGGAATGTTGTTTTTATGTATTTAAACTACGCTGATGACTAGTTGTCATATCAGTTCTACCTAAATGTTGACCATAGCATGTATCTTTTATTTGTACTTTAATTTATTCAGCCTGTTGTTTGCTAAGCGATGCTTCTAGTGTGGGGGCTAAACCGATTAGCACAGGGGTACGTCCTTCGTCTCAGAGGACCCACTACTGATGTTGAAAGTGTGTGTTCTATTAGTTGTATCTGGACAAACTCTCAGCAGCATTGTCTGCAGTGGGCTGCCCTCTGTCCTCCGTGTGCACTGCGTGACCACACACTGTGTCTCTGCACAGCACTCCAGCCACTGGAGACAGCGAGGTCACCCGGACCAGTCAGCTGCACACGGGCCACAAAAACTGCAGCAGGGCTCCTGTTCCAGCTGCAAAGCACACAGCTACCTGCCCCACTCCCACATTCGACGATGCTTCCGTCTCTTTCCTGAGGTGAGTACTGTCGCTATACATGCACGATTTCCACATTCACTATACCACTTATGAGGGCGTTAGCCAAGTGATCTTATCCAAACACAGAATTTCACTTTATTGTATTTTTCGATAAAATAGAAGTTATAATTGTCAAGTAACGGAATTTTATTTGTTAATTTTTGATGTTTGTGTAAGCATGTATCATAGTGTTTCTCGAGATATTTTTGTGGGAACAGAGTGTGAATTACAACCTGTTCAGACCACAATTGGTCCACTCATGCAGTTATTTGACAAAAGTACCATAAACAACTTTTACTCTACAAATTTAGTAAATGAATAGGTGTGTCGGGTGAAAGCTATCATTTCAGTGGTGGTTTCCCATCTCCTAAAGTAAATTTGTATCAAACTGGTGTTACAGCTACATCTATGCATTGTAACTAAAATATTACTTTAATGCGAATAAATAATTATGTGCAAGTTCGTTATGGTCGTCAAAAGGAAATGATGATGGGTCATTATGAAGGAAAAGATGTAAAAATAATATCCATCAGGAGAATAAGGTTATGGAATGTTGTAGAGTGAAGTTTAATTTTTATGTGATTTCCTGCACTTTTTCTTCAAATTAGTTTTTGACGTTTCAGTATTTAGTAAAAGTTGAAAACTTGCGCCATACTGGGTGTACAATACTTGTACATTTGGAACAAGCGGCCTTAACTAGTAGGTCATCCTATCAAACGACCTCACTTGGCTCAAACTTTCAGCTGTCAGTTTTATTTCCATGTTTGTTTTGCAGACACTCTAATTACGTTTCACGGGATGAGCCGGAATAGTACCATTGAATGAATGGCGTCTGTAAGAGACGGAGGTTCAGTCTGCCACGAGAGCTGAATATGAGGTCGTCTAGCAGTAGTTGTTGGAAATCATTTGTTGGAAGATCAGCCTCAACGAAACTGGGAGTCACACGTGCATCGTGTTGCGAGGCAGCCTAGTAGTAAAGGCGACTGCTTGTGATGAGCGAGAAATATGTATTCGACATCCTGTATGGGACAAATTTTCGGTGGTCACTACATAATGGTCAAGATGGCTGGTCATGTTAATCAGGCAATCCTCCTGCATGTGTGGTCAGGTCGAGTCGTGTGTAGTGGCGTACGACGTCTTCTGTAAACAAATCCCTGCAATTGACAGTGTGTCACAGGTGTTGTGGGTACAGATCTTGACTCAGCATGTGGAAATTTCTGCGTAAATGGATCCTGATATCGACTTATATTTATGCAAATCGATTATCGATGGTAGCAGATAATGGTAGATGACTTTACGAAAAACTGTGAGTGCACATTGCATTACATTTGTTGCATATTTAAAGACCTGCCACCTGACATTTTAAAAAGCATGTCGTGCATTGTGCAATTTTACATATAATACTGCATTGTTCTACATCACTAGTAAAATTAGTTTTGAGCTGTAAAAGGAGGGTAATAACAATGAATTACAAAGTAAATTAAATTAGTTGTAGGAAATAGAGTATTAATAAATGATAGTAATTAGAACAGAAAATAGAAACATGGGAAAGGATTGATCTCTAAATATTATTTTACTGTTAAAACAAAATATAACATATAAATTATGATTTGTGTGGTTGCCATTCCATGTGGGAGGGCCTTGGCAGAAACCTTACTAAATGAAATACGTCACAAGTCATTGCGAGTGTATTTGTTTATACTGTCTATGGAGTAGGGACACTAATTAGATCTTATCTAGGGCATACTATTGCACTATTTGTGTTGCCATGGCTAGATGTAGTTACCCATGTACATGTCGTATGTGTGTTGTTATCTTGTATGTCTCTGAGCATGATGTTTTTATCTTTAAGCAATGTCATAGGCTGGAGTGGAACCACAGTACCTAAAGATTCGCCTCACCATATAGCATATTCCTTAGATGTAATGAGTGTCTCAGTTCTTCAATTAGTCGTTTTCCTTCCCATTTTTAACTGTTGCATTGAAAATGCATATCAGGTAAATGAAAAAAATCACATGCGATGCCTCCTTTCTTATAGTTATCTTTTTTTGTCTGTTTTAGGTATTGAACCTCTTATAATATGAGTCTTTGTCTGATGTTATTGCTGTGCTTGTGTCATTTTCTGTTCCCGCATCTACGTCAATGTCTGTGGTGTGTCTGAGTTTGTGTCCTCCCAAGGATCGTGTTGTTGTGGTTGTTATGTGCTTGTCTGAGATCTGCCTTATGAGTTTCCTCGTCTGTAGATTTCGTGCAGTATTCTTGAAACATTAACAGTTGCGTTGCTTAGAGCACACTATTTGTCTGGGTCTCGTAGCATTTCTTTGACGTCGTTATGCTCTGTTACAGATCTTATGTGTGTGAGGGTTTTGAATGTAATGTCACATGTTCAGGAGACCCATATGCCACACATGTGCGTGTAGTACTCTAGCTAAGGCCCACTCTGTTCAAGCGCAGTCGCAATGTGAACAACGGCACGGCTTGGATCCGTATGCTTCTGATGAAGCTGTACCTGTAAATTGTGGAAGAAGGAGAAAACACGATGGCCTTTGTCGGTCATCATCCAGTCCATTTTTCAGGTCTCAAGGTGGCTGTTATTTAATTGACTCATGTCTGCAAAGTTTGCCCCTGTTATTACTGGAATCTTGTAGTGTGTACCCCTCATGGCCCAGCACACCGGCGCTCTGTGGTGGATAATGACGTCAATGCGGCAAGACCCCAGAACCACACACAAGGCTTCTACTGACGTGGTGCCAAAACCACGCAGCATTCTGAGTAGCATGCTCCTCTGTCCTAGCCTCACTGTGCTTCCATAGGCCACTGGACACAGGCAGTGTGTTTATGCACCTGCTGCGAAGCATAGTAAGACTCCCAAGAGAGCTGCATTATATGTTTGTAGTGAATGCACAGGACCATATAGTGATTTCATTGCTAATGCACTTACTATTAAAGTCAAAGACTATGTATTTTGCACGTGAACAATGCGTATACATGCCATCAATTAGCAACAATGACAGTATTCAACATGCTTTCTTAATATAATTAAGGCGTACTAAAATAAGCTATTGTGTGACATACGAATTTCTTTATTATTCAAGGGGATATATGGGAGCGAAAGAAGAATTGTAAAGTTTATATTTTGGTACAAAGTCCATACGTGAATTTAAGGAAACACAACGCCTGCTCCACAGAGATTCCAGTACTTCGTGCTTTGGTGAACCAGGACAATCAGCCATGGGCATGCATAAACTGTAGATTCAATTTACATTTAAAAGCCTCGTACGCCATAGGTGGACAATACAATTCACACACAGTGATACATAAGAAGACAGAACACTTATTCTGAAGTTATATCACGAACTGGTAACAGACAAGCATTTGCCAAATGTCGTGCATAAAATTAATGCAGGTGATGTAACACAAGAAGAGGTGCATGCTAACAGCCAACGAGAAGAAAGTATACAAAAAAATTATTAAAGAGACAGACCACAGCGGGAATCTGTAGAAATGCCTAGTACCTCTCTGCTTGAGGTGACAAGCAAACATGCACACCGCAAAACATACGACATCGTTAAGCACAGTGTACATACTGTCGAGGAAAAAGTTTAAAATATATTGTATGTAGTATATTCAAAATTAGTGAATCTCAGTAAAGTACGTGACAGAAAAGGAATTATACCAATTTATAGAGTTACGAAAACCTGAGGGATGCAATCCTAATAAAATATCAAAAAGCGATGGGGGAACTACTGGAGAAGGAAATAAATGTTAGAACAGAACACAAAACAAACTACGACAGTATTTAAAAGACTGGTCGAGAATTGTGTTAGTAAGGATAACAAGAAGAGAGCAGAACGTGTGTCGAGAAAGACTTTTGTTATGCATGGTTCCAATAAGCACATCGATGTACAGGTAGAAGAAAGTTAAGACCTTCCTCACTGACGGCTGTGCGAACGCGTAAAACACCTTACATAAAAGATCACAAGTTATGAAAGACTAAGTGCCTACGAACGATAACCTCAGAAACGGAGAGGCTTCGAACGTGCCACAGTCGTCGGCATCTAGAGAAAGTGGCTGGAGACCAGTGAAACCACGAGCGGACAGTGATGTGCTGAGCGCCCACATCTCATCTCAGGACACTGAGGTCAGAGTTTTGTACAGCAGGGTAGGTGGTGGTCCGGCGGCACAGTAGAATTCTGGTGCCGGCACAAGTGGTTAACAGCAAGAACCTGGCACACGTTGTTGAATGTGAATATGCATACTGCATGATCTGATACAAGTTTGCATGTGGACAGATTAAATCATCATTGTTGGATCTTGCCCACTCGTATCCTATAGGGTGCCTAATGGATGCTGCGTCCTCAGAATTCTACACAATAACTTAAGCATAAAACGTTAGTAGTTTTATTCCTATAAAGAAGATTGACAATACTTAACTTTAATGTAAAAAGGTGTCACAAGCGATGGGCGACATGCAACATAAACTAGTCTAGTGCAATATGCAATGTTCAGGCAAGTCTGTCTCTCAGTTTGTGGATCACAACTATCAGTTCTCGTAGCAGTCTCTGCTACGCCATGCTAATGCTGTCCACTAATGTCTGGCCGCGGCTGGCAGGAGCGTCGCCTATATTCATTTCTCGCAGGTGTCAATCCAGTCATGGTGCGGTCCTAATCAGTGGACCATTGGCCCATGTCGTTTCACTGCCTTCTCTGGTCTTGCGTTCTTCGTCTTCGTTAAAGGGGTCTTGTATTGAGTGCGACCATGGCGGGGGATGAATGAGTGTAGGCGCAACGATGGGCCGAAAGCTGTGGCTGCAGGGGACACCAAGCTTCCAGCCGTACCCCGCCATCCAGCCTGTGCCCTGGCAAAAATTGCCCCCCAGAAAACGACCATAAGAGTATGCGTCCACCTCCTGGTGTAGAACATGTAGAAGGCGGCGACTGCTGTGTTGTGGGCGGATCCAGCTCTATAGGTGGGACGAGAGGGGACGGAGGAGGCGAAGGCTCCACCTCAATGGGGTCGTCCTGCAGTGTCTTGATGTGCTGTGGCCACTTTGCTATCTGGACCCGTGAATCAGGGGGAAGAGACACTCAAAAATCGTTGTGTACAGGACAGTGGCGAAGTTGATTTTGATGGCGGCACTGCAAAGCATCTGGAACTTAAAAAAGATACATGCAAGCGCCAAGTCGATGGACCATCCCATCCTTGTCGCCCACTGTTGGGTCTTGCCCACTCGCCTCGTATAGGTTGCTGCCTTCTCGGAATTCTATATAACAATTCAAGTTAATAACTTTAATAGTTTCACTTCGTTAAAGCAGATTGACAACGCATAATTTTAATGTACAAAGGTGTCGCAAACGATGAGGGACATGCAATATAAATCAGGATCTTGTGTAACATGCAGTGTTCAGGCAAGTCTGTCACAAAATTTGTGGATCACAACTATCAGCTCTCGTAGCACTCTCTGCTATGCCATGCTAATTCTGTCCACAAATGTCCAGGCGAGGCTGTCAGGAGCGGCGCTTATATACACTTCTTGCAGGTATGATGCGTCCCTAATCAGTGCACCATTGGCCCATGTCGTTTCACTGCCTTCTCTGGTCTTGCGTTCTTTTTCTTCGTTCTGGCGCTCGTGGTTATGCCAGAACCGTCACTACCACTGTAGTGGCAGCAGGCTCATCGAGACTGGACAGTGGATCACTGGAAACGTATGTTCTAGTAGGATGAATCATGTTCTTTTGGTTACATTATGCTGATGGCCATGTCCAGTCATGCCATAGTCCAGGTGGACAGTTACCCAAAAGATGCACAGGTCCATATATGCTGCACAGTGAGAGCCGGAGTATGTGGTGGGTGCTATCACCTGGGCTTACATGACATCTGTCACCGATGCCACCATGACAGCTGAGGATTACCTGTACACTAATGCGGATAACCTGTACATTTTCATGCTTTATGTCTTCCTCAACGACTATGACCCTGTCACGAAGACAGGATTGTGGTACAGTGACTGGAGGAGAATGATACTGAACACCTCTTGTCTCGTCCACATAATTTGCAGCGTGTGAACCTGATGGAAAACATCTAGCTCGCTATCAGACGTCACCTCCACGAATACAAAGCAGTAGTCCATAATTTTCGAGAGCACGGTGTTGTGTAAATGTAGAGATAACACACACATAAATTTAATCAGAATTATGCACAGGAAGGCTAAATAAGGGTGACAGTTACATTGAATCTGATTCTTTGGCATTACACATTGCACACTACAAGCAAAGCAAAGTAGGTGCCAACAGAACAGTTAGTGGCCGAGGACGGAACGCAACAGCAGGCATAGTAAGGAATTACACAACATGTCCCCACTGTCCTCTTTCATCCCCCTCACCATAGAGGATTTCTCTGCATCTACTATCCAGCGTGGTAGCCATCCATCTTGGGCAGCTGTCAGGTACCCTCTTGGTCCTTGCCCCCTAACAACGCAGGGATCGCACTGCTGATGTCTGAGCTGCAAACTCCCCACATTTGCCAAGCAGTACATGCCCATCTTCTTGGGGAATCAGGACTCCTGGTCACAGCCATCGTGCCAGGTGGCCTTTGCTGTGGCTGGGTGGCGCCTGTGGAGAGACCCTCTGATCAGAGTGCGTGGCGTCAGGGCGCACGACCTACAATAAAGTGCACCAAGTCATCTCTTGTTGGTGACTGGCGCCAGCAATCTCTAAGAAGGGCAGGGTAAACTATAATGTTGACAGATATGATCCTGAATTGTTCTCCTCCGTAGTTACACCATGAGAGGAAGAAAGGAGTATGGAAAAGAGAGAACATTGTTCGCCAAGTTATTTAGTCTGCAGCAGAATAGATGAGCACTGCTTTCTGGCTATAAAGCCTCTATTTTCTTTATCAAGAACCTGGAGGACGAGTTTGACGAAGTGGCTGTATTATCGAAAATGAGAAATGCGGCAGTCCTAAATTAGACAGTATCCTGAGCCCAGCCCTGGGCGTTGCTCGCCTGTGACCTGCTCAGTCATATTCCTCTTCCTGTCATCCCCCATCAACATGGTCCCCCACAACATGGTCGAGGGGATTATTTTCCACCAGGACCTTCTCTTGCAATCTGACGACAAGCACCACACCAATTTAGAACAGTGGGGTGTTCACTTCATTCGGCATATCTATACGGGACTGAAAAACAATAGGGTTGCTACTGGTGCCTACATCTTGCCCTTTGAGGTTGGTTCATTTCCCAAAAAATCAAGGTGATGGTATATCGATGTGATGTAAAACCATACGTCCTACCCCCTATATGGTGCTTGAACTGCTGGTAATTTGGGCATATGTTTTCCCACAGCAATTCCAGCACCACATGTTGAGACTTGCAAACCGTTACAACATTCTCCTTTCAAGGCAACTATTTCTACCCGTAATGAAATGGCAAACTTTTGCATGGTAAGAAAACACACTCATAACCAACTAACTGTATAAAACACGTAAGCACGTTGAGTAAAAGCTTTAAAAGGTACTGAATAGAAAAAACACACAACAGTTCTTGCTGGCTATAAACAATATAAAATAATCCACTACGGCATACATTAACAACCTTGCTTGATTATAGCCATATATACATAAACACAAATTTACGTAAGTTAGAGCTTCCAGATGAGCAGGAATTCCTTATGCAATTGACTAGTTCTTACTACGAGGAAAAAGGAATTTTTTCTTCTTTCTTGGAGTACCTTTTACATGTGAGTCTAGTAATACCAGTTATGGTAGGCGAGAGAATGGATCACTCTTAGTGCCTTGCATTTTAAACAGTACAACCATTGGTGCCTTAGATTTTTACAGACATAGCAGAGGCTAACAGTCGAATAAACCCGTAGGTGGCCGGCCGCGGTGGCCGAGCGGTTCTAGCCGCTTCAGTCCAGAACCGCGCGACTGCTACAGTCGCAGGTTTGAATCCTGCCTCGGGCATGGATGTGTGATGTCCTTAGGTTAGTTAGGTTTAAGTAGTTATATGTTCTAGGGGCCTGATGACCTCAGATGTTAAGTCTCATAGTGCTCAGAGCCATTTGAACCAAACCCGTAGGTAAGCTGGGAGAGGAAAGAAGCAATCCGAACCACAGATTTACTCTGACTCGCCCCCCTTCGGTCCTCAAAAGGGGACAAACGGACCTCCCTTTCTAATATTACCACCTTCCCGCAGGTGGGCAGACGAGAATGAATGGCGGGAAACCCCCAAAATATACGGTTCATATAATTAACGTGAATAAGTACATTGAATTCAATTAAACTTCAGAAAATCTGTAACAATCAATACTCAACTTCTGGTGCGTTACGACTCCCAGGCTGAACCAACGCAACACCTCTGCCGAGCGGCCCGCTGCCAGGCATTTCAACGGACGCAGGAAGGCGCGCCGATTTTCAGAACCTCCTCGCCGGTCGACAGCATACGGCCGAACTGCAAATTAGGCCCCTCGCAGACCCACGCTCAGGAAGACTCCTTTCGCGACGAGCAGTTAATGCCGCATGCCATGGAGCCGCTGTTCGCGTCGCTTACGCTGATGCCGCGGTCTGCGCGCTGTCCCTCTGGCACCGGCAGAGAAGTCGCTTCTTCATGCCGCAACTGCAAACTCTCCACAAGAGCCCATACAGCCAAATCATAAACCCACGCGAACAGCCCGCTTTTCCCCTTTCCCTCTAGAGGGAGACACCGAAGCCTTCAATTGCGACAACAGCACCAACGTCAGAGAAAGGAGGGCGACTGCTTCACGCTACGTGCTGTGGCGTGCTTTTCAAAGCTAACTTTACTATGGCTCACCAGTGGTTCCAACACCACCAGTCCCTAGCAGTTCCAGGTCTGAGGACGAGGTGGAGATCGTAGAATCCCTCAAGGTCCTAGATCTTGCTGACGCTTCAGATGCAACAGTCCTGGATACCAGCACTCATGGTGACACTGAGGCATAAACTGTCTCCTTGATCCCTTCATGCATTCACAAATGACTGACTACCTATTGCTCCAGTGGAACTGCGGTGGTTTTTTGTCCCACCTCGCTGAATTATGACAACTTTTGAGCATTACATTTGCGTTTTGCATTGCTTTTCAGGAAACGTGGTTTCCTGTGATGTCGACCCCAGCCCTTTCTGCCTGACATGGGTACTACAAAAAATGTACTGACTGTGACAGACTGCAAGGTGGAGTCTGCATCTATCTATGTCTGTAGCGAACCTATGCCCTTTGAAACACTTTTAGGAGCTGTGAGGACAATGCAGGAAATTACCATCAGCAATATATACGTCCCTCCAGACGATGAAGTTTTGCACCATGTATTAGCTGCCCTAATTTCTCAAGTCCCACCCCCACCCCCACTTTTCCTACTTCTGGGTGATTTTAATGCCCCTAACTTTGTTTGGGGTGGAACCAAGATTGCTGCTGTGGTAAGGTTTTCAATTATCTACTAACTCACCTCAGTTTTTGCCTCCTCATTACAGGTGCCCCCATTCACTTTAGTGTGGCATATGACACATACTGAGCCGTTGATCCCTTGGTTTGCAGTCCTGGTCTGCTCCTTTATATCCACTGGAGATCTCACGACGAATTGTGTGGTAGTGACCACTCTCCACTCTTTCTGTCCCTACCCCAGCATCGCCTGGACACTTGCCCATATGGGCTCTTACCAAGGCTGAATGGGATGCTTTCAAGTGCACTACAACTGTAGAATCTCCTTTTTATAGGACCACCATTACTACCATTGTTGCCCAAGCTGAATCTTGAATCTCTAGTTCCTCAGGTTGCCCCAGTGGAAGTCAGTGCCTTGGTGGTCACTCAAAATCGCTGTGGCCATTAGAGACTAGGTGGGCCCTTAAACATCATAAGCACCATGGATTTCTAGAGCACGTCATTGCCTTCAAACAGCATCGTGTCCAGGTATGTCAGCTCATTGAATGATGGTAGTATTGGGGACGATACAACTCCACCATTGGCACAAGAACCTCTCCTTCCCAGGTCTGGACCAAGTTCAGATGCCTTTACGGATATGAGACTCGTGCAGGTATACATGGAATTTCGAGATGGAGCTGTATATGCCGATCCACACATAATTGGAGACTGTCTCGTGGATCATTATCTTCGCACCTCAGCATCTGAGAATTAAACAGTGGTGAAACGACAATTCCTATCTCGCGCTCCACACCAATCCGAGACATATGGTGCTCCCTTCAGTGAGTGGGAATTGCTCAGTGCCCTTGCCAAGTCTCCTGACTCAACCCCTGGGGCAGACCACATCAATTCCCAAAAGCTTAAACGTCTGTCAGTGGATTATCAGTGCCACATCCTTGTCATCATCAACTGATGGCGACTCCCCATCGCAGTGCCAGGAGAGTATGATCATCCCAGTGCTAAAGCCTGGTAAGAACTTGCTAGATTTGGACTATTATCATCCTATCAGCCTCACCAACTTTCTGGGCAAGCTGCTTGAATGTTTGGTGAGCTGGCCGTTGCGTTGGCTCCTCAAGTCTCAGCGTCTTCTGGCTCCCTCCCAGGGCGGTTTTTGGCGAGTTCGCTCTACCACTGACAACTTACTCTACCCGGAGACTGCGATCTGAATGGTCTTTTCCCGGCGTCAGCACCTCATTTCCACCTTTTTTGGTCTGACGAAAGCCTACAATATCACTTGGCGACACCACATCCTCTCTACTCTGCATGAGTGGTGTCTTTGGGGCCCGCTCCCGATTTTTATACGGAACTTTTTGTCGCTACGCATTTCAGAGCTCGAGCTGGTGCCTCACACTGTCCTCCTCACATCCAAGTGAATGGGGTCCCACACGGCTCTGTCCTGAGCGTTCCGATCTTTTTAATCATCGTTAATGGTCCTCAATATCTCCCCACCTATATGCTGATGATTTTTGTATTTCCCTTTGCTCCTCTTCTGTTGGTGTGGCTGAACGTCGACTGCTGGAAGTTATACAAAAGGTGCAGCAGTGGATCCTCACTCACAGGTTTCAGTGTTCAGCTGCCAAGACTTGTCATGCCCTTCTGTTTTTGTTGTACTGCCATCTCCATCTGGTACTTTACCTTGATGACCAACTACTTAATGTAGTGGAGACGTTCTGCTTTTTGGGACTGGTCTTTGATACTTGCTTAACTTGGCTTCCCCATCTTTGTCAGCTTAAGGAAATGTGCTGGCAACATGTTACTGTTATTCAGTGTCTGCACCACAACGAATGGGGTGCTGATCGCCCTACACTGCTGCAGCTGTGCAAAGCACTTTGCAGTCCCTTCTTTCCTATGGATGCCTGGTGTGTGGTTCTGCTTTGCCCTCAGCATTCCAGCTGCTGGACTCTATACACCACTGTGCGACAGGAGCTTCCCAAACCAGCGTCCTTGTAAAGGCTGGTGTTCCTCCATTGCGAATTAGGTGACAGTAGTTGCTTGCAAATTATACTTCCCATATTCATTATTCGCCTTACCATTCAAATTATGATCTCCTTTCCCCAATATGGCTAACCATCCCTGACAAGCCGGCCGCGGTGGTCTAGCGGTTCTGGCGCTGCAGTCCGGAACCGCGGGACTGCTACGGTCGCAGGTTCGAATCCTGCCTCGGGCATGGATGTGTGTGATGTCCTTAGGTTAGTTAGGTTTAAGTAGTTCTAAGTTCTAGGGGACTTATGACCTAGATGTTGAGTCCCATAGTGCTCAGAGCCATTTGAACCATCCCTGACAACAGCAGCGCACATTGGGGATGCCAATTGCAATTTGTGTTTGCTTCTTACTGATCTCGACACTTTCCTTCTATCACTTTTCTATGTACAAAATTGTTAAGGCTTTCGTGGCCACTTGTTGACAAACTGCCTATTGGCTTCTATCTCGGGTTCTTCGGCCGACGTTCATCTAATGATTTTTCTGGAGTTTCGCCAACACGAGTGGCTGGCATTGTCAAAGCTTCACCCTCCATTGCCGGTGGTGAACTGGAGGCGAGCTCGCGGCCGCAGACTATATGTAAACACGGCGTAAAGACGATTTTCAAACCGACAAGGAAGTTCAAAGAGTGTCTTAGATCGGCGAAGGACAAAAGAGACCCACTTGCAATGTCGGGAATATACCGTATTCCACGCACATGCGGAAAAGTTTATGTCGGAATGACTGGACGATCAATTAACACCAGGATCAAAGAGCATAAGCGACATTGCAGGTTGGGGCAGGTGGAGAAATCGGCCGTGGCAGAGCATCCACTGAATGAGACCGACCACGTAATAAAATTCTCCGACACGCAAGTTATGGCTGTAGAGAAGCACCATCACACGCGCTTGTTCAGAGTAGCTGTAGAAATACAAAAGCACGCTAATAGTTTCAACAAGAAAGAGGAAAGCGTTAAGGTAAACGGATCCTGGCTGCCCATACTGCAGCGAACGACCGTCGCAGGTAGCAAGAGGAGAACCGCACCGGAAATGACCGCGGAGAAGCCCTCGGACGTTGGCGCGCCAGGTACATATAGTCTGCGGCCGCAAGCTCGGCCCCAGTTCACCACCGGCAATGGAGGGTGAAGCTTTGACAATGCCAACCACTCGTGCTGGTGAAACGTCAGAAAAATCATTAGATGAACGTCGGCCGAAGAACCCGAGACAGAAGCCAATAGGCAGTTTGTCAACAAGTGGCCACCAAAGCCTTAACAATTTTGTATTATGCCTCTACGGGGAGGAGATTTGCAGATTGTACCGACGCCTTGACCAACGACGGAAGAAGAAAGCGCGACTGGTGTCCTCTCTCGCCTTTCTGTCACGGTGCCGAGATGAATGTGCTACACCGAAGTTCTTGAGATGCAAGCGCCTATTCACCACCGCCCAAGCACATCGTATCTACGACAGAATGGAACGAGCTTTTCTTCGTGAGCGAATACATACAACACGGAGAGACTTGGCAAGAACGGATCGGGAACTTCTGAACATTTTCTATCAACTAAGTAGCAGAATGCATCGAGACGACTGGGACAAGATCGACAGCATCACTCACAGGAGCATGCAGAACGAACTCGAGCGCTGCAGCGAGCGGCAAAAGAAAAAGTTTGAAAGATGCCGGAAGCAGACCGACAAGGCGATTCCCGACATGTCACACACAGTGGTCAACCTCACTGAACGACAATTGACCGAAGTGGAATTGTCTGTTCTTCGAAAAGGAGGGAATTTCGCTATCATCCCGAGAACTATACTTATGGAGGACATGATTGCCAACACCGAAGCAGCCATTCGGACCCTTCCTTGTGAAAGGGCAGAGGAAATACGCACTGTAACAGCCAGGATACTGCGCCGAGCAAAACCACCAGCTTGCAACATGAAGAAAGAAGAGGTACAAGCCATTAAGAATCTCAACGCCAATAACAGTATATTGGTACTGCCTGCCGATAAGGGGAATGCGACCGTCGTAATGAAGACCGAAAATTATGAGCAAAAGATCCGAGATCTATTAGATCCGACGACGTACCGAAAACTAAGCGCAGATCCAACGCAGCGTATCACTCGGAATACGAATCGATTAATCAAGGCGTCTTCTCTGCCGGCGGACATACAGAGAAACCTGCGCAACACAGAAGCCCTACCGCCTCGGCTGTATGGATTACCCAAGATCCATAAGAACAACGTTCCACTGAGACCGATCGTTAGCGCTCCTGGCTCACCAACGTATAAACTGGCGAAACACTTGGCCTCTCTGCTCCAGCCACACGTGGGGAAGACCGACACATACATTAAGGACTCAGGACATTTCATTGAGAAGCTGAAGAAACTGAAACTTGCGCCAAACGACATCCTGGTCAGTTTTGATGTTGTTTCGTTATTTACGAAAGTGCCACTCAGTGACGCTCTGGATCACATCGGTTCCATGTTCCCGCAAGACATCAAAAAGCTCTTCCATGCATGTCTCACCACGAGCTATTTCACGTGGAATGGCGATTTCTACGAACAGCTGGAAGGTGTCGCCATGGGTAGTCCTCTCAGTCCAGTGGTGGCCAACTTCTTCATGGAACAATTCGAAGCACAGGCACTGGACTCGGCGACTTGCAAACCTAAGGTGTGGTACAGGTACGTCGATGATACTTTCGTGGTGTGGAAACCACTCGGTGAATTCCTAAGACACTTGAACAGCCTCCATGCCAACATAACATTTACCATGGAAGTAGAAAAGGACAAGAAACTGCCATTTCTAGATGTGCTGGTCACAAGGGACGGCGAAAACCTGGGACACAGCGTGTATCGGAAACCGACACACACGGACCGATACCTGTTCAATCTGTCAAACCACCACCCGAGCCAGAGAAGAGGCATGATTAGTACGCTCGTAACGAGAACAGGACGAATATGTGAACCTCAACACCTCAAACGAGAAATGCAACACCTGGAAACTGCTCTGCGGAGCAATGGGTACTCCACAAATTACATTAGCAGTGTAACAGAGCCAAACACTCGGCGAAGTAAGGAACCAGAAAAAGAAATGTCGGGCACGGCCTTTCTGCCATACATTCCCAGAGTGACGGACAGAATCGGCCGTATATTGCGCAAACACGGCGTAAAGACGATTTTCAAACCGACAAGGAAGATCAAAGAGTGTCTTAGATCGGCGAAGGAGAAAAGAGACCCACTTGCAATGTCGGGAATATACCTTATACCATGCACATGCGGAAAAGTTTATGTCGGAATGACTGGACGATCAATTAACACCAGGATCAAAGAGCATAAGCGACATTGCAGGTTGGGGCAGGTGGAGAAATCGACCATGGCAGAGCATGCACTGAATGAAACCGACCACGTAATAAAATTCGCCGACACGCAAGTTCTGGCTGTAGAGAAGCACAACCACACGCGCTTGTTTAGAGAAGCTGTAGAAATACAAAAACACGCTGATAGTTTCAACAAGAAAGAGGAAAGCCTTAAGGTAAACAGATCCTGGCTGCCCGTACTGCAGCGAACGACCGTCGCAGGTAGCAAGAGGAGAATCGCACCGGAAATGACCGCGGAGAAGCCCTGGGACGTTGGCGCGCCATGTACATATAGTCTGCGGCCGCGAGCTCGGCTCCAGTTCACCACCGGCAATGGAGGGTGAAGCTTTGACAATGCCAGCCACTCGTGCTGGCGAAACGTCAGAAAAATCACTTTTCTATGTGTTCACTTTGTGGTCCATACCACAGCCACTGGTTCGTCTGGACCTATCGCAAAGCCCAAAAGGCTCAGTTCTACCTGTGGCCTCCACTGGCAGTTTTTCTCTATTGTTGGTGAGTTTCAGGACTCAGAAACAGTCTACACAGATGGCTCAATGGCTCTTGTCGGCTTCACTTATGCTCACGTTGGAGATGCTGAACAGAGCTCCTAGCTGGACTGCGTCAGTGTTTTCACTGCACAGTTGGTAGCTATCTCTCGCACTCTTCAGCATATCCATTCCTGCACAGGTGAGTCCTTCGTCATCTCTAGTGACTCTTTAAGTAGCGTACAAGCTCTCTATCAGTGCTTCCCTCACCACCCTTTGCTGTTAACTATCCAGCAGTCTCTTTGTGCCCTCGGCGACAGCGGACATTCGGTGACCTACATTAGGACCCCAGGACATGCTGGGATCCTGGGCAGTGAACTTGCTGGCTGGCTGACCAAACATGCTACCAGTAAACCAACTCTGGAAATCTTCGCACTGGAGACTGATCTCCAGTTGGTCTTATGCTGTAAAGTTTTCAGGATCTGGGATGCTTAATGACACACGGTCAGTACACCAAATAAACTATGTGTTGTCAAGGAGAATACAAATCTGTGATAATCATCCATGCAAGCCACTCGCAGGGAGTCTGTTGTCCTTTGCTAACCCCACATCAGCCGCACCTGGCAGACACATAGACACCTCCTCCGTCGCTAGGACGTACCTCAGTGTTGCTGTAGGTCCCACTTGACTGTCGTCCTCATCTCACTGGACTGCCCTAGTTTAGTTGCTCTGCAGTGGACTTTTAACCTTCCCATCACACTGTTAACGGTGTTGGGAGTCAGTCTTAACAGTTGACATCGTTTTACGTTTTATTTGTGAGGGTAATTTTTATCACACAATCTAATGGTGAGCATCTGGCTTTTTCTATCTTTATTTTAACTCTTCCTCACTCTTTCTTTGCTGTTTTTTAGCCTTGGTGTTCGTATTTTCCCTGTCCAAGTTCGTCTAGCCTTGTCTTTAAGGCTGGAGGTTTTAGTGTGTTGCAGAGTGGCTCGCTCATCCTTTATTCCTGTTGTGATCACCCAGTCCTGGCCATCTGCTGCATTGTTCTGATACCATCCACTGTTTTTTCTTTTAGTTTACGTTTTCCACTTTTGTTAGCCTTTTTTGTTTTCTTCTTCAGTGTGGTTTCGAGTCAGTCTTTCACCTTTTACTTTCCCGAAATCGTTTTGGTAATGTTTTTAACCTGAGAGCTGTTTGAATGTTGGGTAATGGACAGACGACAGCGTAGTTTGATCCCTTTACTCACCACACCAACCAACCAATTAAAACTGCTCTCATAAAGAATCGAACTCAATGCAGTTTTCGTAGTACTATAGCTAGGAACATGTCAGATCTATTGCCAGAATGTACAGATATATTTTATATCAGACCTCAGCTTGTAAATCACATCCAGCGAGAATGATAGTTGGGTTTGACAATGCATATGACTGAGTAAAAAACAATTTTTAATATGACTGTGAGCAAAATGCGATTTAACGGATGAGTGACTAACATGATATACAGTGTTATAATTAACGAGGCATCCACAGTCATCGTTAGTCAGCATCTTATGACACCACTATACGCAGATTAGTATGGGATGGCTGCTGCCAGCAACATCACATGCTTCTGATTTTAAATCACATCTCGTAATATGACAAGGACTTCAGGTTTCCAAGATGAAGAAGATATGTAAGGAAAATGCTTATAAATAAGTTTGCAGTTCAACAGGAACTAAAATTTGCAGAAAACTGCACACGTTTGATCAGCGAGACCAGTAATTGACTACGAAACAGTTCCAGCTCATAAAACTAGCCTAAATATCATATCCATAAATGCTTGAGGATCTTATGTATTTTCCCACAATTTACAATATGGTTTGAGTTAGTTAGGAACATAACCGTATGTCAGTGCTTCAAAGGCTAGACGGCTGTGACACAAAAATTACTTATATGATACAAGTGGTAACTTTCATGAAAACTTATACCATTGGTAAAAGCATTTAGCAGTAGTATTTACACTGTTCACAACATTTCCAAACAGAACACAGGCAGTGGTGTAATCCTTCATGTGTAATGACAGCTCCTTCAAGAACATCTTTAGTGTCACAATGCTACAGGACATGCAGATATTGGATCTCAAGCCACAGAACTGAACGTCACGAAAGAGAAGAAATTACTGCTATGTCCAAATGCATTCTCATTCCATATGAAGCATCTAGCAGATACACTTCGATCAATGTAGATCTAATAAATCACAAGCTAGATTCTGTTTCCGAGTATTAGTTGGACACAGTTTTTTTTCAGGGAATACTCTAAATAATCCCTTGCTGACCACAAAACTCAGAGCCAGCAGGTAGGAGGTAATTTGTGATAATGTTACCATAACGGATAAATTATACAGTTTCCTATCCCTCCAAGTTTACTTTGCCTGCAATTCTGAATAGTAGACAAACGATGAATGGAGCTGCATGATGGAAAAAACATGTTCACCAACAGAGCAACTTACAAACACACGGAATTCAAGTGCATTCCTAAACCGAAATATACTGATCACCAATGCACTAAATCACTATTTTAAAGAAAAGAAATCCTATTAACTGTCTCTCAAAGTGAAAGATTAAAAAATCTGTTAAAGTCCTTGTTCATGCTAAGCAGGAAATCTAACTTGCGGTCGTGATGTGAAACAAAATTTAAACTGTCACTAATGTTCATTACATTACTTTGCAAATTCAACTTTTCTGAGTGGTTTTCCAGGGTATCATTTCACTTCAGTGCATGTTCATTGTTTTCAGTGTGATTGGCTTCTTCTTTCTTAGTGCATTAGATTAATTTCACTTCAATTATTGCTTATGGCACATACTGTCTCTCAAATGGTTCAAGTGGCTCTGAGCACTATGGGACTTAACTTCTAAGGTCATCAGTTCCCTAGAACTTAGAACTACTTAGACCGATCTAACCTAAGGACATCACACATATCCATGCCCATGGCAGGAACGTAGCGGTCGCGCGGTTCCAGTCTGTAGCGCCTAGAACCGCTCGGCCACCCTGGCCGGGGGGCTCTCAAAACATCTTATTATAAGTGAATTACATTTTTATAGTAGATTTGTGTTCCTGCTACTTTCATGAGGTGAAACATTATTTTTCATCACTAGAGAGGAAAAATTGTGCGCCAAAATTATAAATGAAAAACACTGTTTTGAGAATCATTCGGCTAAAAGTCCGTTAAGTATAACAAATATTTTATAAAGTCATTCTTACATTTCAGAGTGAATCATAAGTTACCCCATTTCCTGTTAGTATTCTATGTACAGTAATCCATATGCAGAGAGCTAACTTTTGATTTATGGGAGCACAGTCAGTCCCATGGTTTGAGATCCTACATCTGCATGTACTGTAGCATTGTGACACTAAAGGCAGTCTTGAAGATGCTGTCATTACATAGATAGAGACACACCACTGGCTGTGTTCTGTTAGGAAATTTTTTGGGCAGTGGAAGGACTGCTGCTAAATACTGAAAGAATTGGGAGTGACTCATTATTACTAACAAAGTTTATATGTATGTAATATTTGTCAAAAATATGGGAGAAAATGCTAGGAAAGCTTATGGCGTGTAGTTTTCATTTTCATGCATGCAATTTTGGGCATGGTTTGCAGGTCTCCACCATATCCATTGTACATCAGTGCTAGAAACACCACTCAATAAATTGCCTGCTACACCACACCCCATCAGAGATCACTCGTGTACAGAAGGTGGCTATCATCGGTTCACAGCTGAGGCACGCCCATGCTGGGTGGTACCACTACCAGCCCCAATAACCACACATATGAAAGGCAAAGACTCATCGCTCTGTATAAGTTGTGTGTGGCTGCTTCAGCAGCAGATTTAGAGTACAGATTAGCGGATCATTTTTTAACAGCGATAAACTTTGTGGCCCAGAAGCCCACATACGACTGATCTAACAGAATATAGACTTGCAGCATCTTGTCCACCCAGAAAATCTGTTGGATTGGAGGAGAGGGTATCATGCACTGGGTGTACTGATGAGGCAGCAAGCTGTAATTAAAGTGGGGATTCCATAAAATATTCAGTCGTAATGAGAAACCGTAGTAGATCAAGTGTCTTAAATTGTCACTGATTCTGGTCAGGTTATAAATGATTACCATTAAAGTACCAGTAATGATAGTTTAACGCCTGTTTGTGAAGCAGCTTCCACAGCTCCGTATTAAATTGCCCAAACAGCTCAGAGACTGGCTCTCATCTGTAGGAGTTTTTTGAATCTGGAGATGTGACTTTGACGTCTGTCAGTGATCTGTGCATTTAAAAAATAAGTAGCACTACTTCAAACATTCAGTGTCACACCGTGGGAACACCTTCACCAGACTACACACACACACACAAAACACACACGCACAAAAGACACACACACTCAAACATGTGTGCAAGGCAAACATAAATACACTGCCTTCACCGGGACCACACCAAGTGAAACACTGTGGGAGTCAAAAGGGCTTCAGAGCTGTTGGTTCCTGTACAGTCATTGAGGATTCACGTCTGTTTCTATCTATATAGAAAAGAACCATTATTATCTCATGCAGTTATCACTATAAAATGAGTTTTGAGTATGTCAGCTGTATGATTTTCAATAGAATCAGCAACATTTGCAAATCTGTCTGCCCAAAATATTTCTAGAAAAAGGAATTATATATTTTATCGATCAGCGGATATTGGATTCATTAATTTAATACGTCATTTACCATTACTTCTTAATTGACTTTAGTTTCAGAAAATGTTACTAAATTCTTCTCCTGAACACATGTCGCACAGTGTGTTGTATCAGCATGTAGGTATTTTCGTTTAGACCCATCCTAGCGAGATTGTCGCATCTAAATTACATACTGCAGCACTTTCCAGGAAACAAGATTTACTTTCCAACGGTTGTCATATCGAGACAAGTACATTAAACTTTAATTTACTCTCATGATCTCGCTGTCGCCTTAAGGCGCATCACGGCCAGAGGAATATAAGACGAAAGTTTCTCTTTCTCTCTATCTCTCTCTCTCTTTGTCTCCCTCTCTCTCTCTCTCTCTCTCTCTCTCTCTCTCTATCTCTCTCTCTCTTTCTCTATGTGTATGTTTCTGTGTGTGTGTGTGTGTGTGTGTGTGTGTGTGTGTGTTTGTTTGTTTGTGTTAGTTCTTGTGTGTATGTGCATCTGTCAATGAGTGTGATTGTGTGTAGGGGTAGAGGAGTCCAGTTTGGTATCATTGCTGTACCCTAAACGTCACTACTAAATGGTTTCCTGGTTAATAGTAGCTTTCTCTGTTTGACGAGTTTGTGTCAAGAAACTTGTTGATAATTGGGTTTACTTTTGCTCCTGTAATAACAGAAACTTCTCTTTAAATAGCAGGAGACGTCATTAGCATTAAGTGTCACATTTTCAAGTGTCAGAGAGGACTGCTGCACACAGAGACGTAGTAATGGCTGAACGAAGTGGAAGGCAACAACTTCTATAATGACTGAATTCTAAGGTCAAAAAACTAACGATCACGAATTAAAGTGACAAAATGTGATAACTTTGTATCTTGAGAGTTGGAGTGTAGGAATTTTTTGTGGAGAGTGCATGAAGAATTTGAGAGAATGACGTAAATGTGCATCTGTACGTTAATATAAAACAACTTTCTCAGTGTTCTGTATTACAGATGGGAGATTTATCAGTTGTCAGAGAGATGAGTTTTAGAATTGGTTACAGTTGTACCACTCCGATACGCTTCTTCATCAGAAGTGTGTGTCTGAAGGAAAGTATGAGAGTTTCTGTGTTTTGTGTAGGGCCCTCTCTGCAGCGGAGAAAGGCAAGAGGCTGATCAAGGCAGCTAACGATGGGACAGTGCAAGAGCTGCAAATGCTGCTGGCAGCTGGGGCTGATGTGGGTGCGACGGATGGGAACAAGAACACTGCACTGCACTGGGCAGCCTGGGAGGGTCACGTGGAAGCGGCGAGCTGTCTGGTGGGGGCTGGCGCGGAGGTGGGCGCCGGGAACTGGGTCCAGAACACGCCGCTGCACTGGGCTGCATGGGGCGGCCGGCCGGCCGTGGTGCGGCTGCTGGCGGCGGCCTCTGCAGACCCCAATGCCAGGAACGTGGACGGGGACACGCCGCTGCACTTCGCGGCTGAGCATGGCCGCACAGAGGAGGCGACTGCACTACTCGATGCAGGGGCTGACAGCGGAGCCAGGAATCACAAGGGGAAAACCCCAGTGGACCGCGCCAGGCAGTTCAACCACCAACACTGGATAGACAGGATAACACGACACTAGCACTACAATACACACCTCTGAAGTAAATAGAACACTGCTCTAGTAAAATCACAACAGTAGCGACAATGTGAGATTCATATACACTAATGTGTGTAGCAAGAAGCGAGTTTCCTTCCATGAAAACTCAACAATAATCGAAACGTATATCATTAATAATAAACATGTTTTTAACTAAATTCATTATTGTAAAGTAATTGGTAAAAATATGCTATTACACATAACACCACAGCCAGTGTGGCAGTAAGGCGCTGTACTGTTGCGGTACGTTGCTGGCTACAGTAACAATAAATCTTCAATTTAATCAACAACAATTTATTTATTCAGCCAACTGCACAATTTGCAAACACTGCCAGTGAGTGTCCGTTAAGTATGACTTTAAGTAAACAGTTATGATGAAAGTCCAAAGACAGTCGTCTGAACAGAAAAAGAGCACGTTGTATTGAGCAGGAACATCAGTCATCCCCAAGGAAACCCCAGAGGCTTAGTTTGTGTCTCAGAATAATGTAATACAGTATCACAGTAGCCGTGGAAAAAATAACAATGATTACTCAAACCATTCTTCTTACAATACCATAAAGATATTACAGCGCTTCTTAAAAACATCAAGAATTTTCTTACTTGCCAAGGACAAGCATTTACAAGAAAAACACACTCACTAATTATGTCCATGTCTTGCGGAGATGCAAATGTGTTCACAATGCAACAATTTCCAAAACTTATGATAAGGCATACGCCCACAGAAATTTTCATTGAAGGAGTCCACATACATGAAAATAAATCATCTTTGGTAAAACAGTTACTGACTGGTTCTTCCGTGTAGTATGCTGCACAAAGTGGAAACCGTAAGATCACGACAACTTAAAGAAATAAAAGGTAAAATATTATTAATCTGGCCTTAAGAGTCAATGTAACAATCTATCAAACAATGCTCAGAGCTGTATCTCATCTAGAGTAATTTAAGATTATGTTTACATGTTATTCTAAGCCAATTACATACATGAAAAACAGTTTTGCATCACCCCAGTTCCCAGAACTCCTGAAAATAGATGTTGACTTTGGCTACTGTATCACGGAAACAGTCTATTTTACTGTTCAGAGTTGTCTATACCCACCCAAAGATGTAAATAACCATGTATGAGCAGCGCCTATTAGACGGAGGGAGTCCGACAGCTGATCAGTTCCAGTCATTCCACCAAGAAGGAGGTGCATGGCTAGTGTTGTCTGTAGTTCAACCCTGCCTAGACGGTCAGTACTACGGTCTGATTGCGTTCGCATTGTTTGTGTCAGGAAGGGCTCTCAAGAAGGGAAGTGTCCAGGCGTCTCAGAGTGAATCAAAGTGATGTTGTTCAGACATGGAGGAGATAAAGAGTGAGAGGAACTGTCGATGACATCCCTCGCTCAGGCTGCCCAAGGGCCAGTAATGCAGTGGATGATCGCTTCCCACGGATTATGGCTCGGAGTAACCCTGACAGCAACGCCACCACGTTGCATAATGCTTTTTGTGCAGCCACAGGACCTCGTGTTACAACATAAACTGTGTGGAATAGGCTGCATGATGCACAACCTCACTCCAGATGTCGATGGTGAGGTCCATCTTTGCAACCACAACACCATGCAGTGTGGTACAGGTGGGCCCAACAATATGTGAATGCATCCCTCAGGACCTTCAGTCAGACAACTGCCAGAGATGTGTTTGGAGGTGACCCAGTCAGGATGAACGCATTAGATACACTGCCCAGCGAGTGCAGCAAGATGGAAGTTCCCTGCTCTTTTGGGGTGGCATTATGTGGGGCCGAAGTACGCCACTGGTGGTCATGGAAGGGGCCATTATGGCAGCACGATACGTGAATTCCATCCTCCGAACAATAGTGCAACTATATTGGCAGCATATTAGCGAGGCATTCGTCTTCATGGACCATAATTTGCGCTCCCATCGTGCACATCTTGTAACGATTTCCTTCAGCATAACGACATCGCTTGACTAGAGTGGCCAGCATGTTCTCCAGATATGAACCCAATCGCTCATGCCTGGGATAGGTAGTGCGGTTTATGGACGACGTGACCCTTGAACCACTCTGAGGCATCTACGCCGAATCGCCATTGAGGAGTGGGACAATCTGGAGCAACAGTGCCTTGATGAACTTGTGGGTAGTGTGCCATGAAGAATACAGGCACGCATCAATGCAAGAGGACCTGCTACTGGGTATGAGAGGTACCGGTGTGTACAGCAATCTGGATCACCATCTCTGAACGTCTCGCTCTATGGTGGTTCAACATGCAGTGTGTGGTTTTTATGGGCAATAAAAAGGGAGGAAATGATGTTTATGTTGAGCTCTATTCCAGATTCTGTACATATTGCGAAACTCTCCGAACCGAGTTGATGCAAAACTTTTCTTGATGTGTGCGTTTTAGCTGGTCAAGAGGCATCAGATAAGGCGCTCTTGCTTAACTTCTCTCTGTAAATAAATGAATGTATGAAAAGGAACTTCATATATGTCGGTCAAATGTGACCATACATATGATTTGGCATAAACTTCTACCTATTGTGTGAAACTAGTAGATAAAAAGAAGACGAAAATGAACTTAAGTAACCAATTGCTCTAACTGGAACGACTTAGCAGAAGTCTTGTTGGGCAGAGTAGTGCCCAACAGCCAACAGCGTTCCACAGGTTACAAACAGAGTAAAGTTAACACTACGCTGGATACCTGTAGGAGGCTCACGAGGAAGAGTAAATAAGCTTACCTTGCAATTAATACACACTGGCCTACGGTTACTATTAAAGAAAACGTAACATATCCAAATACCTCAATAAACGATACGAACAAAGAATGAGTGACGATGGATAAACAGTGTTACGTGGATTAGTACAATTTTGAACTTAGCCAGACTCCCCTTTAAGACAAGTAATGACCTTGGTCACAAAACCTGGCTTAAGCCTGTACTATTCGTATTTTTATTTAATAATGGACATTTATACTAGATCTTAAGTCACTGGCAAGAATAGTAGGAATTAGTACACAACAACAAAAATAAATAACAAGCAGCCAAATCAGTAGTTTTCTCAGAATAGTCCATCAGTTGATTCACACCAAAACAGAGCATAGGTCTGTAAGAGAAACGCGGAATACTAACACAAATCAGCTATCTGTATCGCTGAGGCAAGCAAACCTCCGCGCCAACGGCAAGGTCTATGGTCCGTGGATGGGAAATGGAATATATTACACATCAAAAATGAAATTGATACCATTTTCATTTCATCATGCACACATTTCATCATCCAAATGAAGATGTCAAAAGGGTAGGAGTTCCTATTCAGACAAAAGTGAAACTGCAACCTATGAACACAAGACAGTCAAACAAATTTCACGAAGATAGACATGAAATGGAACTCACCCTAGGCAGAATGGTGCAACTGAGGTGGTAATTCAAATAACACAATTACAGGGAGCAATTTACTACTTTTTCTATAATTCAAGTAAATAATTGTGATTACGTTAGTGATCCGTCAGCTGAGATGCTGATATCCATATTGATGGAAGCTAAACAGCTTCTTTGGCTCTCCGTGAATGATAAAGCGTAATATGTCTATCAAACGTTTGTAAAAGTTAAGCTATCATTACCTATAGATAATGAGGAATTAATACTTCAGCCGCACAGCTATTGACCTTCACTTGGGGAGTATCAACAACATATACATCTACACGGATTCTCTGCAAATCACACTTAAGTGCCTGGCAGAGGGTTCATCGAGCCACCTTCACAATTCTCTATTATTCCAATCTCGTATAACGTGCAACGAACGAGCGCCTGTATCTCTCTGTACGAGCTCTCAGTTCCCTTATTTTGTCGTGGTCATCGTTTCTCCCTATGTAGGTCTGTGTCAACAAAATATTTTCGCATTCGGAGGAACAGTTGGTGATTGAAATTTTGTTAGAATATTCTGTCGCATAGAAAAACGCCCTTGTTTCAATGATGTCCAGCCCAAATCCTGTATCATTTCAGTGACACTCTCTCCCATATCTCGAGATAATATAAAACGTGCTGTCCTTCTTTCAATAGTTTCGATGTACTCCGTCAATCCCATCTGGTAAGGATCCAACACTGTGCAGCAGTGTTCTAAAAGGAGACGTACAAGCGTAGTGTAGGCCGTCTCCTTAGTAGGTCTGTTACATTTTCTAAGTGTCCTGCCAATAAAACGCAGTCTTCGGTTACCTTCCCCACAATATTTTCTGTGTGTTCCTTCCAATTTAAGTTTTTCGTATTTGTAATTGCTAGATATTTAGCTGAATTTACGGCCTTTAGATTTCACTGATTTATCGTGTAACAGAAGTTTAACAGATTTCTTTTAGCACTCATGTGGATAGCTTCCCACTTTTCGTTATTTAGGGTCAACTGCCAATTTTCGAAGCATTCAGATATTTCTTCTAAATCGTTTTGCGATTTGTGTTGATCTTCGGATGACTTTATTAGTCGATAAACGACAGCGTCATCTGCAAACAACCTAAGATGCCTGCTCAGATTATCTCCCAAATTTTCTATATAGATAAGGAACAGCGAAGGGTCTATAACACTACCTCGGGGAACGCCAGAAATAGCATCTATTTTCCTCGATGACTTTTCATCAAATTACTGCGAACTGTGACCTCCATGACAGGAAATCACAAATTCAGTCACTTAACTGAGACGATATTCCATATGCACGCAATTTCACTACGAGCCGCTTGCGTGGTACACTGTCAAAATCCTTCCGGAAATCCAGAAATAGGGAATCAATCTCAAATCCCTTGTGAATAGCACTCAACTCTTCTCGCCAATAATGAGCTAGTTGTGTTTCACAAGAACGATGTTTTGTAAATCATTGTTGACTGTGTGTCAATAGACTCTTTGCTTCGAGGTAATTCATAATGTTCGAATACAATACATGTTCCAAAATCCTGCTGCATATTCAATCCTCAGTGCGTTTTCATTTACAACACACACACACACACACACACACACACACACACATATATATATATATATATATATATATATATATATATATATATATATGTTTTAAATATATTGTTAGTCCGAGTTTGCAATAATCCCATGTTTCGTTTGTCAGTGAGAGAAGGCTCCTTATCTTCCAAATAATAATAAATATTCTGCACATATAAATATGCTGTGGTTACTTGAGGCCAGTGGAGTAGCTCCTTGAATAAAGAACTAGTGATACCGTCAGGATACATCTGTGGCAGTAGCAGGTGGAATTGTTGGCTGTATGCCGATCACAAGGGCCACGGTCATAAACAGCTCACCAGTCTGATTTGTAGGCGTAAGTTGCCCAGACTGAACAGACCTAAGGCTTAACCTCTTAATGGTTGTTTACGTTTGCATATATTTTGTATGTACAGTGTACAGGTGATATGTCACTAGGACAGAATGTACACTTTTTCACGATTTAACACTATGAGGTGACAAAAGTCTTGAGATACCTCCTAATACAGTGTCAGACCACCATTTGCTCGCCGGCGCGTAGCCACTCGACGTCGCATTGACTCAACAAGTCGCTGGAAGGCCCCTGCCGAAATCCTGAACCATGCTCCCTCTACAGCTGCCACTGACTTGTAAAGAGTGTTTCAGGACTCTCCACTACATGAAACAATGTATCCAACTCAACGCTACTCTTTCCATTGTGTAAGCACTCAGATATCGGTAGCAACAACATGAGGGCGATAGATGGGAGGGCATTGTTGTGAGACGAGGTGTGTCTGCGGGAGTGGAAGCAGTGGTGTCGGTCGAGAGCTCGGGGACAGAAGACGTGTCACGGTGCTCTCACGGCTGTGACGCCAGATCTCACCACACTCGAGGCCTGATGTCATTTATACAGCCAGGAGAGATTTAGATGGCTTAACGACGCTTGGAGATGGAATTCCAGGTAAAACTCGCAAGCATAGCGCAAAAGCAATTGCAAGGTTAGACTCGTGATTGTTAGTCCGAGTTTGCTATAATCCCATGTTTCACTTGTCAGTGAAAGAAGGCTCCTTATCTTCCAAATAATAATAAATATTCTGCGTATATAAATATGCTGTGGTTATTAAATGTTAACGTAATTCTGAAACTGAAATAATTTGTTAACCTGGTACTCAGCCATTATTGACACGTATGTCATTTGTCATTCTCACTATTAATACTTGTTCATGATGATTCTGAAGTTTACAATAGACTTAATTGATAAAATCCGTTCTCACAAGTTATTTAGTAGTTAACAGGGCCCGAGTAAACTACTTTTTATTAAATTTACTCTTAGTAACAATAAGCTTTAGCCACTGCTCCTGCCTGCAGCTTCGAATTGCTGTAAACTACACGGAAAAAGACAGTCATCTAAAGAGGTGAGTGCAGAACTTAGGGCCAAAACAGAGACACTGACTCACTACAACATGTCATGTACTCTAATCCAGTGAGTTCCGTTGCACAAGTCAGATTCTGCATCACCTGTAAATTCTGGTTCAAAAACGCAATCACATAATTTGGGTACTGTATCAGGTTCATTTGTTCCTGTAGTTTTTCATATTAAAATACGCATACAGATAGCCTATCCAAATGTTAATTTTAAGGTTTTCATGTAACGATCTGCTGAGGGCTGAAATGACAGTGAATATGACACTCATACAACACGCTCACAGCGTAATGAAGGTTAGATTCCGCTTACTGACAGCTCACATTGCTTACCAAGTCCAGTTTCAAGGACGAACATAGGCAATTTTGGCTGTAGATACGTTACAAACTGCGGAAATGTTGCCATTGGAAGATTTTGTGACGAAGTGACGTCTCGATTATGTCCCATATTTTTCCATTCATGTCGGCCGATCTGAGAGGGCAGTTATTCGCGTGAACTGTACAGAAAATTCTTAAAACCAATCGCGAACTTTCGTGGCCCGGTGACATGGGACACCGTCATCCACAAAAATTCCATTGTTGTTTGGCAACATGAAGTGCGTGAATGGCCGCAAATGGTGTCCAAGCAGCACAACATAGCAGTTTCCAGGCAACGATCGGCTCAGTTGGACGAGATGAGCCAATACGCTCTATGCAAACACAGCCCACAACATTGTGGAGCCGTCCCCGACTTGGACAGCGCCTTGCTGTCAACCTGGGCCCATGGTTACGTGGGATTCGCTCTTAGCAACTGAAATCTGGACTCATGTGATCAATTCGCGGATTTCCAGAAGTCTGATGTCAGTATTCCAACAGAGGTGGTGCGGGCGATATCGAGTTGTTTACAGAGGTGCCTGCGTCGGTCGTCTACTGGTACAGCCCATTAACGCTAAATTCTGCTCCACTGCCCTAACTGATACGTTCATCGTACGTCTCACAATGATTTCTGTAGTCGTTTAACGCAGGTTAGCTTGGCTGACAATACTGACAACTCTAGGCAAACGCTGTTGTTCTCGGTTGTTAAGTGAAGGCCGCGACCACTGCGTTGTCCGTGGTGAGAGATGATGCCTAAAATTTGGTACTCTCGGCCCAGTCTTGACGATTTGGATCTCGCCATATTGAATCACCTTACGATATCCGAAATATAATGTCCCATGACTCTAGCTGCAACTACTATTCCGCATTCAAAGTCTGTTAATTAACGCCGTGGGGCCAATCACGACAAGAACCTTTCCACATGAATCACCTGAGTATAAAAGACAGCTCTGACAATGCGCTGTCCTGTCATACACTGTGTGATCATATGTGTCCGGACACCCCCAAAACCAATCGTTTTTCATATTAGGTGCATTGTGCTGCCACCTACTGCCAGGTACTCCATATCAGCGACCTCAGTAGCAACCAGACATCGCGAGAGAACAGAATGGGGCGCTCCGCGAAACTCACAGACTTCGAACGTGGTCAGGTGATTGGCTGTCACTTATGTCATACGTCTGTAAGCGGGATTTCCGCACTCCCAATTATCCCTAGGTCCACTTTTTCCGATGTGATAGTGACGTGGAAACGTGAAGGGACACATGCAGCACAAAAGCGTGCAGGCCGACCGCATCTGTTGACTGACAGAGACTGCCGACAGTTGAAGAGGGTCGTAATGTGTAAAAGGCAGACATCAGTCCAGACCATCACACATAAATTCCAAACTGTATCAGGATCCACTGCAAGTACTATGACAGTTAGGGGGGAGGTGAGAAAACTTGGATTTCATGGTTTAGCGGCTACTCATAAGCCATACATCACGCCAGTATATAAAAAACGACGCCTCGCTTGGTGCAAGGAGCCAAAACATTGGATGATTGAACAGTGGAAAAACGTTGTGTGCAGTGACGAATCATGGTACACAATGTCGCGGTCCGATGGCAGGGTTTGGGTATGGCGAATGCCCCGGTGAACATCTGGATCATCTGTAGTGCCAACAGGAAAATTTGGAGGTGGTGCTGGTATGGTGTGGTCGTGTATTTCATGGATGGCGTTTGCACACCTTTTTATTTTGCGTGGCACTACCATAGCACTTTTCCTCATTGGTGTTTTAAGTACCTTCTTGCTTCCCACTGTTAAAGAGAAATTCGGGGATGGCGATTGCACCTTTCAACACGATCGAACACCTGTTCATAACGCACGGCCTGTGTCGGAGTGATTACACCACGAAACATCCCTGTAATTGAGTGGCCTGCACAGAGTCCTGACCTGAACCCTATAGAACACCATTGGGAAGGTTTGGAAAGCCGACTTCGTGCCAGGCCTCACCCACCGGCCTCTGCTCAGTGCAGCACTCCATGAAGAATAGGCTACCATTCCCGAAGTAACCTTCCAGCACCTGATTGAACTTACGCCTGCGACAGTGGAAGGTATCATCAAGGCTAAGGTTGGGGCAATACCATATTGAATTCCAGCATTGCCGATGGAGGGATCCACGAACTTTTAAGTCATTTTCAGCTAGGTGTCCGGATACTTTTGATCACATAGTGTACTTTGTGTACGCGATTATACCGCCACTTGTATATGTGCATATCACTATCCCATGGCACTTGTCGCCTCAGTGTATTCTCATTGAATGATCATCAACGAATGAAGACCTCATACGTGGCAACCAGAACGGATTTCCATCACGCATTTTGTTGTGGGTCTGACAAGGCAGCCAGTCCACAGTGACGGGTAGCCGATAGAAAGGCACGCGTACACACACGCCGACTGGCGTGATTTCTGGAACGGGATAATTAGTGAATGCGATAAAGAAAAGAACGTAGCTACTAGAACACTTAACTTTTATGCATCCTTTGGTATACAGCAATCTTGATGATACAAGTGAGACTCATTAAGATACATGCAATGTTACAAATGGCGCCTTGCTAGGTCGTAGCCATTAACTTAGCTGAAGGCTATTCTAACTATCTCTCGGCAAATGAGAGGAAGGCTTCGTACGTCTAGTCGCTAGCAATGTCGTCCGTACAACTGGGGCGAGTGCTAGTCCGTCTTTCTGGACCTGCCATGTGGTGGCGCTAGGTCTGCAAGTACTGACAGTGGCGACACGCGGGTCCGACATGTACTAATGGACCGCGGCCGATTTAAGCTACCACCTAGCAAGTGTGGTGTCTGGCGGTGACACCACACATTTCTCCCAGAATACCCCGACAGCAATGGATTGACGGCCGCGCGATGTCGTACAATGGGAAGCATATACTGCCGTGTAGTTCAACACTCTTAAGAGTGCGGATATTCCTGGAGAAATGTTGATAATCCCAAATGCACAATGTATAGTAAAACACCGAGTATACTCCATACAAGTACTGATTCAATTTATAGCCTTTGGTACCTGCTGCATTGAGTACGTCATTCAAGGACAATATGTAATTATATTTCTAAAAGCGATGCTACAGCAGATCGTTTTATTCGTTACAATAGGCCTGCTATGATAAATAGCTATCGTCAGATTATCTGCAAGTACTTGGTACATAGTTTTGGTACAATGCTCCTAGAATTACAGGTAAATATTAACTAGAATACATTATTATAATTATTTTTACATACATCAGAGAGGTTTGACAACCATAAGTTATCGTAGTTCTATCACTGTCTCTTGGTTTTAATTATATTCCATTAGTGCTCTTGGAGTAATACCGGTCGGTTATACTAGATGTGAGTTATTATCTGACGTAATTTTCAAATTCTCTTCTACTTCTGAGTAACAATTATCTGACAGCATATTTAGCAGACGTATCAGCGTTATTGTATGGTTACAATCATTTTATCATGCTGTAACTGCAGTAGCCTTTACTACTGATACCATGAGTGGACAGCAAAAAGAAAATAGTCCCACTATCGTATTCCAGAGATCTCTGCACTGATAAAGAAAGCAGCAACATCAAGTGTAGCACAATTTACCTTCAATACCAGTTTTCATACAGGGCTAATACAAATGATTGAAGCGATTTCATAAATTCACTGTAGCTCCATTCATTGACATATGGCCACGACACACTACAGATACGTAGAAAAACTCATAAAGTTTTGGTCGTCTGAAGCCGCACTTCAGGTTTCTGCCGCCACAGCGCTTGAGAGCGCAGTGAGACAAAATGGCGACAGGAGCCGAGAAAGCGTATGTCGTGCTTGAAATGCACTCACATCAGTCAGTCGTAACAGTGCAACGACACTTCAGGACGAAGTTCAACAAAGATCCACCAACTGCTAACTCCATTCGGCGATGGTATGCGCAGTTTAAAGCTTCTGGATGCCTCTGTAAGGGGAAATCAACGGGTCGGCCTGCAGTGAGCGAAGAAACGGTTGAACGCGTGCGGGCAAGTTTCACGCGTAGCCCGCGGAAGTCGACGAATAAAGCAAGCAGTGAGCTAAACGTACCACAGCCGACGGTTTGGAAAATCTTACGGAAAAGGCTAAAGCAGAAGCCTTACCGTTTACAATTCTTACAAGCCCTGACGCCCGATGACAAAGTCAAACGCTTTGAATTTTCGGCGTGGTTGCAACAGCTCATGGAAGAGGATGCGTTCAGTGCGAAACTTGTTTTCAGTGATGAAGCAACATTTTTTCTTAATGGTGAAGTGAACAGACACAATGTGCGAATCTGGGCGGTAGAGAATCCTCACGCATTCGTGCAGAAAATTCGCAATTCACCAAAAGTTAACGTGTTGTGTGCAATCTCACGGTTTAAAGTTTACGGCCCCTTTTTCTCCTGCGAAAAAAACATTACAGGACACGTGTATCCGGACACGCAGGAAAATTGGCTCATGCCACAACTGGAGACCGACAGCGCCGACTTCATCTTTCAACAGGATGGTGCTCCACCGCACTTCCATCATGATGTTCGGCATTTCTTAAACAGGAGATTGGAAAACCGATGGATCGGTCGTGGTGGAGATCATGATCAGTAATTCATGTCAAGGCCTCCACGCTCTCCCGACTTAACTCCATGCGATTTCTTTCTGTGGGGTTATGTGAAAGATTCAGTGTTTAAACCTCCTCTACCAAGAAACGTGCCAGAACTGCGAGCTCGCATCAACGATGCTTTCGAACTCATTGATGGGGATTTGCTGCGCCGAGTGTGGGAGGAACTTGATTATCGGCTTGATGTCTGCCGAATCACTAAAGGGGCACATATCGAACATTTGTGAATGCCTATAAAAACTTTTTGAGTTTTTGTATGTGTGTGCAAAGCATTGTGAAAATATCTCAAATAATAAAGTTATTGTAGAGCTGTGAAATCGCTTCAATCATTTGTAATAACCCTGTATTTATCCAAATTGGGTTTAGGGAAAATTTGTGTTGAGAGGTTCTCAACGGCATAGTTATGAGCGCCCAATCTTTTCAATGTTTGGTCTCGCTATTTCCCGGATGATGATGAAATGATGAGGACAACACAAACACCCAGTCCCGGGCCAAAGAAAATCCCCGACCCGGCTGGGAATCGAACCCAAGACTCCGTGATCCAAAGACAGCAACGTTAACACCAAGAACTGCGGATTTTTTTTACAAATAGTCCCACTGACTTACCTACAACTCGTTTCCTGCCTACCGACACGTCTGCCTGATAATGACTGCAAACAGTGGTTCACTGCCCTAGAATACGAGTAAGTTACAGTTCAATTAGTTCAAATGGCTCTAAGGACTATGGGACTTAACATCTGAGGTCATCAGTCCCCTAGACTTAGAACTACTTGAATCTAACTAAGGACGTCACACACATTCATGCCCGAGGCAGGATTCGAACATGCGACCATAGCAGCAGTGCGGTTCCACACTGAAGCTCCTAGAACCGCTCGGCCACATCGGCCGGCTAGGTTGCAATAGTCTGTTGTATGCGAATTATTATTGATATGCACAACACTCTGAAGGAACCTTCCAAACAAATGTAATCGACCCATGCCCCATGATATGTATAGAATGACGAAGTTGATAACAGATAGTGTGATATTAATTTGCAGCCCACAGTAGTGTCACAGTTTTGATGACTGTAAAAATTTGAAAGGTGGGAAGTGAAAATACATCCAAAATTCCAAGGAAGTGGCAGTACCAGTTATTTGTACAAAATATTGTGACACACGAGGCAGAATAATGGACACTGACAATGCGAATAAAAGAAAGGGTCCACTGAGTACAAATGATATGTTTGATGAGTTGCTGTGGACAGAAAAAGAGAACAGACCATGTGATGAGGATATCAGACAAGTTATGGAAAGAGATTCAGTATTTATACTGATGCACCCATGCTCTTGGAATAGCATCTATGATTAGTAATCAAAACGTCCTCGGTCCTAGGTTCGAAACACGCCATCACTCTAGTTTTGATTAATGATCAGCATTGGCGGCCGAAGACTTCTGACATAAGAAGTTAACCTCATTCTGCCAACGGCCTTGTCAAAGAGGGCGCAGGAGTGGACAGAAGTTCAGGGTACCCTCTTGTCCTCTCCATTGGCAAAATAATTCATAATAGTCCCCCATTTGGATCTCTAGGAGGGGGGGGCGGACTGCCCAGGGGGAGGTGACTATGAGGGAAATACTGAATAAGCAAGTAAACGATAACGTTCCATGAGGCTGGGAAAGGAATGTCAGGAGCTTTAATGTGGTTGAAAGCTAGAAAATCAGAAAAGGGAAAGTCTCAATCTAGACACAGAAGGTATCAGTGAAGTGAAATGGAAAGAAGACAAGGATTTATGGTCAGATGGGTATAGAGTAATATCACCAGCACCAGAGAATGGTATAACGGGAGTAGGATCCGTTATGAGTAGGAAGACATGGGAAAGAGTGTGTTATGATCAACATATCAGTAATAGGGCTGTTCTTCCCAGAATCGATAGCAAACGAACAATGACAACGATAGTTGAGGTATACATGCCGACATCGCAAGCTGAAGATAAAGATAGAGAAAGATATGAAGATACTCAAACTGTAATACAGTATTTAAAAAGCGATAAGAATCTAATAGTCATGAGGGACTGGAATGCAGTCGTAGGGAAAGGAGTAGAAGGAAAGGTTACAGGAGAATACGGACTTGGGACAAATAATGAGCGAGTGGGAAGACTAACTGAGTTCCGTATTAAATTTCAGCTGGTAATAGCGGATACTATGTCCAGGAACCACAGGAGGAGGCGGTATACTTGGAAAAGAATGTGTGATACAGGGATATTTCAGCTAGATTACGTCATAGTTAGACAGAGATTCCGAAATCAGATACTGGATTGTAAGGCGTACCCAGGCGCCGATACAGGATAGATCACAGTGTAGTAGTGATGAAGAGGAAGCTGAAGTTCAAGGAATTAGTAAGGTAGAACCAATACACCAAGAAGTGGGATACGGAAGTACTAATGGATGACTAAACACTCTTGAAGTTCTTACAGCAATAAGGAATAGCTCAGTAGGCAGTACAGTTGAACACAGATGCACGTCTCTAAAACTGGCAGTCACAGAAGTTGGAATGAAAAATGTAGAATCAAAGAAGGTAAGTGCGAAGAAACCATGGGTAACAGAAGAAATACTTCATGAAAGGAGGAAGTACAAAAATGTTCAGATAAATTCAAGAATACAAAAATGCAAGTTGCTGAGGAATGAAATAAACACAAAGACCAGTAAAGCTAAGACGAAATGGATGCATGAAAAATGCGAAGAAATTGAAAAAGACATGGTTATTGGAAAGACTGACTCAGAATGTAAGATCGACAAAACAACCTTCCGTGACCTTAAAAGCAAGGGTGATAGCATAAAGAGTGCAATGTGAATTCCACTGTTAAATGCAGAGGGGGAAGATTCGTCTGATGTGATAGAAGAAGAATCAGGACTCGATTTAGAAGAGATAGGGAATCCAGTAGCAGAAAAAGAATTTAAGAGAGCTTTGCAGGACTTACAACAAATAAGATAGAAAGGATAGATAACATTCCATCAGAATTTCTAAAATCATTGGGGGAATTGGCAACAAAACGACTCTTGACGTTGGTGTGCAGAACGTATGAGTGTGGGGACATGCCATCTGGTTTTCAGAAAAACATCATGCACATAATTTCGAAGTCAGCAAGAGCTGACAAGTGTGAGAATTATCGCGCGATCAGCCTAACAGATCATGCATCCAAGTTGCTAACAAGAATAGTACATAGAAAAATGGAAAAGAAAATTGAGCGTGTGCTAAATGACGATCTATTTGGCACTGGAAAAGGTAAAGGCAAATGACAGGCAATTCTGACATTACGATTGATTCTGGAAGGAAGATTAATGGAATATCAAGACACATTCATAGGATTTGTCGACCTATAAAAAGCGTTCGACAATGTAAAATGGTGCAAGATGTTCGAAATTCTGAGTAAAATTGGCGTAAGGTATAGGGAGAGACGGGTAATATACAATATATAAAAGAGCCAAGAGGTAAAAATAAGATTGGACGAACAAGAACGAAGCGTTGTAACCGAAACGGATGTAAGACAGGGGTGTAGACTTTCCCCACGACTGTTCAATCTGTACGTCGAAGAAGCAATGATGAAAATAAAAGAAGGGTTCAGGAGTGGAATTAAAATTCAGTGTGAAAGGATATCGACGAGACGAATCGCTGACGACACTGCTACTCTCAGTGAAAGTGAAGAAGAATTACAAGGTATGCTGAATGCAATGAACAATCTGATGAGTACAGAATACAGACTGAAAGTAAATCGAAGAAAGACGAAAGTAATGACAAACATTAGAAATGGGAACAGCGTGAAACTTAACATCAGGAGTGATGAAGTTAAGGAAATCTGTTAGCTAGGCAGCAAAATAACCTATAATGGCTCTAGCAAGGAGGACAAAAATGGTTCAAATGGTTCTGAGCACTATGGGACTTAACTTCTGAGGACATCAGTCCCCTAGAACTTAGAACTACTGGAACCTAACTAACCTAAGGACATCACACACATCCATGCCCGAGGCAGGATTCGAACCTGCGACCGTATTGGTTGCGCGGTTCCAAACTGTAGCGGCTAGAACCGCTCGGCCACTATGGCCGGCCAAGGAGGAGATCAAAAGCAGACCAGTACTGGCAAAAAGGGCATTCCTGGCGAAGAGAAGTCTACAGGTATCAAGCATATGCCTTCATTTGAGGAAGAAACTTCTGAGAATGTATGTCTGAAGCACAGCACTGTATGGTACTGAAAGATGGACTTTGGGAAAACCGGAACAGAAGAGAATCGAAGAATTTCAGATGTGGTGCTACAGACGAATTTTGAAACTTCGGTAGACTGATAGTGAAAGAAAAGACGAGGTTCTGTGCAAAATCGGAGAGGAAAGGAATAAGTAGAAAACACTGACAAAAAGAGAGGACGGGATTATAGGACATCCGTTAAGACGTGAAGGAATGACTTCCATGGTACTAGAGGGAATTGTAAAGAGCAAAAACTGTAGAGGAAGCCATAGACTGGAAGACGTCCAGCAAATAACAGAGGACGTAGGTTGCAAGTGCTACTCTGAGATAAAACGGTTGCAGAGGAGAGGAATTCGTGGCGGCCGCATCAAACCAGTCAGAAGACTGAGAACACCCCGCCCCCCCCCCCCCCAATAAAAAAAATATTCTGATTATATGAAAGAAACAACTAAAGCAATAGGGGCACTTTAGACATGTGGATGGTAACCTGTGGCATGGTGGCTCTATTAAGCTTCCTGTAACTGTGCTCATTTTGGCCTGTACGTTCCACAAATACTGTCTGTCGTCTAGGGCGACGAACATTAACTCGGTCAAGAAAAGATGTAGAAAAATCGACTGAAACATTCGTGTCACAAAACTGTATAATGTTGAGTGTTGTTCTGCTATAGGTTTGTTTCACATGTCGGATCTAGATTCGCTAAGTAACTGAAGTAAGCACTTTGAAAAACATATGTTTCATGTGTTGGCATAAAGTCACAAAAATTGTCACCAAGCTTGTAACACGCAATGCACAGTACTTGCTACAAATGTCAACGTTAGTTTAAAGCAATCATACCTTACGCTCCTACCAAAACCCGTCTTCCTAATCGAACCAACGAGCTACCGGTAAGAAACTGCAACTAAATGCGGTGTCATTGTCAAAATTGTTCTCATAATACTCTATGATAAGCATTGCTCTCCTAAATATTTCATAGTTCATTACTTCATAGGTAGCTTGCATCTCCCAGCACATGCGCTATTGTGACTTGGAATACGAAAACTCACAATAAAAATACCCAAAATGGACGTTAATAATTATGCCGCCATGATAGTGTTTTCTGCCATACAGTTTTTCACGAAACTACATGAATGAATTAATTTTAAAGACACCCTGTAGTTTATCATACAGTGTGAACCACATCTCCACCTACAAACTTTCAGAGGATTTTCAGGGAAACCTTCTGAGTGTTTCGGTATAAGGGACTCATTCTCTCTGGTAGCTTTATCTGAGTTTTTGTATTTAGTTTGGTATTTTTCTGCAGTTAGCTTTGTACATCTCTTACAGTGAAAACGTATGCACAATAGTGCGACAGAATTTGGTGTGTGCCTAGCTTGGAGACAAAGTTGTTCCATTCATTCAGCGCACCTGCTATTTACAATACTAATGCCTACTTCAAATCTCGCCCTCAAGATTACATACGGTACGGCACGCTCCTGCCTCCTGTTTGTTTTTCCAGTGGTGTCCGTTGAACGTCGGCAGAGATACACGGAAAGATGGAAAGGTTTTCTGGTAGGTATTTGGCCAACATGCACATCGTGTACGAGTTCACTGAATGCAACGAAGAGAGGCATAGCGATGTCAGGCCGAGTAACTGCTTCCACGTCACACTACCTTTGCGATGGAGGGTTGATGCGTAAGACTCTGCTCGATGACGTACATCCTTGGCGATTTCACGTTGTATCATTTTTTATTGTTGTGAAGAAGTAAACCGACTAAATCAAATAACATTATTACTCAGTAATGGATAATTTACTATGTTTACCCGCGTGGTTGACGTGCAGTGCCATCTTAACACACGATCACAGTAAGGTGAATAATGCCATATCTACTGTTATAAGCTTACGAAGCATAACTGAACAACGTGCAGGTATGCATAAGAGTACTAAACAATTAGTCAAACTTCCCTGAGCCACTTCCCATCCCCCACATACCGTACAGCAGTAGGGGAATAGTGTTCGCCCTGGGACACTTTTAATTTATTCGAGATGATGGATCCCCACTTCTCTCCCTTCCCTCCTGGTGTAGATGCCGCAACATCACACCGATAAAGGCACGGGTTTTCACCCTCCACTTTTTCCACTTTCCCTCTCCCACCTGCCCTCCCCCACTCTCCATCCCTTCCCAGAGTTCCCAGTCGAAAATAGGTGGGAAAAAACTCAGTCTGTGAAAAGGTGCTGGTGTGGAACGACATAGGGCAGTTCCATGTGTTATCCTGTTGGAAATTGAGATAAATTCCAGCTTTTGGTGGTAAATATGTTC
The DNA here is from genome assembly GCF_021461395.2 of Schistocerca americana. Classification (NCBI taxonomy): domain Eukaryota; kingdom Metazoa; phylum Arthropoda; class Insecta; order Orthoptera; family Acrididae; genus Schistocerca; species Schistocerca americana. The sequence continues at coordinate 103,814,298 of NC_060129.1, read as the reverse complement.
AACTGATGAGATCTAGGTGGGGTTTTGTGACGATTTTACCTGTGAGCATTCAACTGAAGACTATCTTCATAGTGCCCTACATGGCGATTGGAAAGGACAGATAATGGACGAGAATAAGTAGCAGAATACCGTTCAGTAATAAAGGTAATGCAGCAGGATGATTTGCCATGTCATCCAATAGTGTCAGTTCTAGTGCAGAGGCTATATTTTTTATTTACAAAATTCAATTTGCATAACAATTTGCTGTGCTTCAGTCTCTTTATTTGGCAAGAGTAGCTCATCATACTCTGCATTTTATTCAATTTTGGAAGGTGCAAGTGTAGTAAAATACTTCGAGAAAAGTTATCGACACACGGAGATATCTGACAGAACTAACGTGCCTGTGAACCCAGGTCCTGCAAGGTAAGGAGATCACGCCACCACCGGTTTCATGCAATCTATACTTTCCAAATACCGTCTGTGCCTTTGTAAAAATTTCGGCAGAATTCATCTCTGGCTTCAGCCAGCTTTCCGTTTCTGTAACGATATCAGCATTGGTGCTTTCTATCAACGTTTGAAGTTCCGGTGATTTACCAACGCAGCTTCGACAGTTTGCAATTACAATACTGACTGCTGCTTGGTCCCCACATGTCCTGACTTTGCCCGCACCCTTTGAGGCTGTCGCCCTTTCTGTACTTGCCAGAGGCCATCTAACCTAAAAAACCGCCTAGTCCGCACCACACAACCCTTGCTACCCGTGTAGCCACCTGTTGGGTGTAGTGGACTCCTGACCTATCCAGCGGAACACGAAACACCACCACCCTATGGCGTAAGTCGAGGAATCTGCAGCCCACACGGTCGCAGAACCGTCTCAGCCTCTGATTCAGACCCTTCACTCGGCTCTGTACCAAAGGTCCGCAGTCAGTCCTGTTGACGATGCAGCAGATGGTGAGGTCTGCTTTCATCCTGCTAGCGAGACTTGCAGTCCACCAAATCAGATAGCCGCTGGAAGCCAGAGAGGATTTCCTCCGATCCATAGCGACACACATCATTGTGCCGACATGAGCGACCACCTTTGATGGGTGCAGCCTGTTTCCTTCATGGCATCCGGAAAGACCCTTTCCACATCTGGAATGACTCCCCACGGTATTCACACGGAGTGCACATTGGTTTCCTTCCCCTCCCTTGCAGCCATATCCCTAAGGGGCGCCATTACGCGCCTGACGTTGGAGCTCCCAACTACCAGTAAGCCCACCCTCTGCGACCGCCCGGATATTGCAGACTGAGGGCACCTCTGGAACAGGACAAGCTGGCATGTCCGGCCGAAGATCAGTATCAGCTGGAGACAGAGCCTGAAACTGGTTCGTCAGACAAACTGTAGAGGCCTTCCGTTCAGCCCTCTGGAATGTCTTTCGCCCCCTGCCACACCTCTATACGACCTCCCACTCTACCATAGGTGAGGGTCAGCCTCAATGTGGGCAGTATCCCAGGCAGCCACAGCCAAAGTCCGATCGGGGGATGTGTGGGACGAGCTGGCCGTCCCCTACAAACCCCCGTCCGGACCTCCACAGTTATGCCCATTGGCCACAGCCTCCAGCTGTGTGATCGAAGCAAACACTGCCTGAAGCTGGAAGCGAAGGTATGCCAACTCAACCCGCATCCGAACACAGTAGTCGCAGTCCCTATCCATGCTAAACATTGTTGTGCAAAGAACGTCTGAATAGTCTACTGAGAGCACGAACAATTCGACACAAAATTTAAACGGTTATTAAAATACAAGACTGCCTAGTAAATGCAGTAATGCTTCTACATGCGCACTGCTGACACACTGCTTGGCGGCGGAACTGTACTGTCAGTAACGTACAAAGACTATTTGAAAGGAATAAACAAATGACAGACGACTACGCGACTTTACAATTCACAGATATTAAAATGCAGATCTGCCCCTGCTAATTACGAAACTACACAATGATTTGACGGATTTAACTAAACAAGTGCACTAAGAACACTCAAACAAATTTTCAACTTGACTACTACACTTATATGAACGCTAAAAAAGCCACTTGCTGCTACTTGCGCACTGCAGACACACTGCTCGGCGGCAGAAGGACACTACGCGATTTTACACTACTCAGGTACTAAAACGCGATGCTACAAATCTCAAATACTATAATACGCCCGAAATTTATGAGTTAAAATATGTAAGTACCCAAAAACACGCAGAGAAATTAAGAATTAAACTATGTAACAAATAAGTGAGCTAAGAGTATACGACTTGCTGCTGGCAGCTGCTTATCCAACGGCGGCAGGGAGCACACTAAGAGCAGGCTGCAGTAGTCTGTTGAATACGAATTATTATTTAGATGCACAACACTATGAAAGAACCTTCTTAACAAATGTAATCGACCCACGCCCCATGGTGTGTATATAATGACGAAGTTCATAACAGATAGTGTGACATTAATTTGCAGCTCACAGCAGCGTCATAGTTTTGATGACTGTAAAAATTTGAAAGGTGGGAAGTGAAAATATGTCCAAAATTCCAAGGAAATGTAATGGAAAAAGTGTCACGATGATCTCTCCATTGGCAAAACATTCCGGAACAGTCCCCATTTGGATCTGGGGGGGGGGGGGGGGGACTACCAAGAAGAGGTGACTAAGAGAAATACTGAATAATCAAAGAAACGATAACGTTCTACGAGGCTGGACGTGAAATGTCCGAAGCTTGAATGTCGTAGGAAGGTGGAAAATCTGAAAAGGGAAATGCAAAGGCTCAATCAAGATATAGAAGAGTTCAGTGAAGTGAAATGGAAAGAAGACAAGGATTTTTGGGCAGATAAGTATAGGGTAATACCAACAACAGCAGAGAATGTTATAATAGGAGTAGGATTCGTTATGGAAGGTATGGGAAAGAGTGTGTTACAGTGGACAGATCAGTGATAGGGTTGCTATTATCGGAATCGATAGCAAACGAACACTGACAACGATAGTTGAGCTGTATACATGCCGACATCGCAAGATTAAGATGAAGAAATAGAGAAAAATATGAAGATACTGAAAGAGTAGTGCAGTACATACACCGCGATGAAAATCTAATATCGTGATGACTGGGTGCTGTGTGCTGTCCTTAGGTTAGTTAGGTTTAAGTAGTTCTAAGTTCTAGCGGACTGATGACCATAGATGTTAAGTCCCATAGTGCTCAGAACCACATTTGAAAATCTAGTAGTCATGGAGGATTGGAATTCAGTTGTAGGGGAAGGAGTAGAAGAAAAGGTTACAAGAGAATATGGACTTGGGACAAGGAATGAGGGAGTGAAAAGACTAACTAAGTTCTGTATTAAATTTCAGCTAGTAATAGCGAATACTATGTTTAAGAATCACAAGACGAGACAGTATACTTGGAAAAGACTGGTTGATACGGGAATATATCAGCTAGATACTGGATTGTAAGGCGTACCCAGGCACAGATATAGAGTAAATCACAGTATAGTAGTGACGAAGAGGAGGCTGAAGTTCAAGATATTAGTAAGGAAGAACCAACACACAAAGAAGTGGGATACGGAAGTACTAAGGGATGACGAGACACGCTTGAAGTTCTTTCCAGATACAGCAATAAGGAATAGCTCAGTAGGTAGTACGGTTGAACAGGGATGGACGTCTCTAAAAAGCGCAATCACAGGAGTTCGAAAGAAAAATGTAGGTACAAAGAAGGTATGTGCGAAGAAACCATAGGTAACAGATGAAATACGTCAGTTGATCGACAAAAGAAGCAAGTACAACAATGTTCAGAGAAATTCAGGAATACAAAAATACAAGTCGCTGAGGAATGAAATAAACAGGAAGTGCAGGGAAGCAAAGACGAAATGGATGCTTGAACAATGCGAAGAAATTGAAAAACAAATGACTGTGGGAAGGACTGACACAGAAAATGAGAATTTCAATATAACCTTCCGTGACCTTAAAAGCAAGGCTGATAGCATAAAGAGTGCAACGGGAATTCCACTGTTAAATACAGAGGAGAGAGCGGATAGGTGGAATGAATACACTGAAACTCCCTGTTAGGGGGAAGATTTCTATAATGTGATAAAAGAAGAAACAGAAATCGATTCAGAAGAGATACGGAATCCAGTATCAGAATCAGAATCAGAATTTAAGAGAGCTTTGGAGGACTTACGATCAAATAAGATAGAAAGGGTAGATAACATTCCATCAGAATTTCTAAAATCATTCGGGGAAGTGCCAACAAAACGACTCTTGACTTTGGTGTGTCTCGTTAATAAATGAATGACCCTCGCACATATCTTGAAAAACCAGATAGTAAGAAACATCGTCACTGGTATAAATAATCACGAAAAAGTGAACTCACACCACTTTACACCAATACCGAGCGAGGTGGCGCAGTGGCTAGCACACTGGACTCGCATTCGGGAGGACGACGGTTCAATCCCGCGTCCGGCCATCCTGATTTAAGTTTTCCGTGATTTCCTTAAATCGCTCCAAGCAAATGCCGAGATGGTTCCTTTGGAAGGGCACGGCCGACTTCCTTCCCCGTCCTTCCCTAATCCGTATGAGACCGATGACCTCGCTGTCTTGTCTCCTCCTCCAAAACCAACCAACCAGCCACTTTACACCAAATACACGCGTGTAAATGGACGGAAAATCATTAATGCTGCGAAAAACTGGTAATTAAAAACATATTCACGGGTATAAATAATCAGGGGGAACTGAAATGGCACCTATCTCGTACGTAGAAAGCGGCAGGAAATTATACGTTTCAGGGCTGAGTGCTGGGAGCATCCGTACCGTACACGGCCTCCCATCACTGTTTCTGACGTAGAAAAGTGGCCAGCAGGCGCCTCCCTTAGCAGAACACCGGCGGCGACGATATGTCGCAAGATTTTCGAGCATTCGGATTGGCCGCACCGAGGAACGTTCTGTTTTGATGCGTCACACTAATACTCAAAAAGGGAATTACGAGTAATCCGATGAGTTACAGATCCATATCACTAACGTCGATTTGCAGTACGGTATTTGAACGTGTACTGTGTTCGACCATTATGAATTACCTCGAAGAAAACGATTTATTGACATATAGTCAGCACCGATTAAGAAAATATGCCTTGTGAAATACAACTAGCTCTCTATACTCATGAAGTAATGAGTGCTACAGACAGGGGATATCAAACTCCATATTTTTAGATTTTCAGAGTGCTTTCGACACATTTCCTCACAAGCGTCTTCTATCCAAACTGGGTGCCTAAGGAACATCGCCTCAGTTGTGCCGCTGGATTCGTGTTTTCCTGTCAGAAAAGTCACAGTTCGTAGTAGTAGACGGAAATTCGAGTATAACAGAAATAATATCCGGCGATCGCTAAGGAAGTGCTATAGGTCCCCTATAGTTCCTGATCTATATTAACTATATAGGAGTCAATCTTAGTATAGCCCTCTAGCCCTATTAGGTTGTCTGCAGATGATGCTGTCATTTACCGTCTTGTAAAGTCATCAGATGGTCAAAACGAATAAGATATCTGTATAGTGCGAAAAGTGTCAATCGACCCTAAATCAAGACAAGTGTGAAGTGATTCACATGAGTACAAAAAGAAATCCACTAAATTTCGATCACGCGATAAGTCACACAATCCTAAAGGCTGCAAATGCAACTAAATATTTAGGGATTACAATTACAAATAACCTAAATTGGAACGATCACGTAGATAATGTTGTGGGTAGGGTAAACCAAAGACTCTGATTCATTGGCAGAACTCTTAAAAGGTGCAACAGGTCTGCTGAAGACACTGCTGACACCACGTCTGTCCGACCTATTTTCGAGTATTTCTGTGCGGTGTGAGATCCGCATCGAGTGGGACTGACGGATGATATCGAAAAGATTCAAAGAAGGGCAGCTCGTTTTGTATTGTCGTGAAATAGTGGAGGTATGTGAATTGGAGTGGGAATGATTAAAACAAGACGCTTTCGTTGCGACAGTATCTTCTCATTAAATTTCAATCACCAGTTTTCTCCTCTGATTGCGAAAACATTCTGTTGGCACCCACCTATATAGGGAGAAAAGATCAACACGATAAAATAAGAGATATCAGGGCTCGCACAGAAAAAATGTAAGTGCTCGTTTTTCCCGCGTGCCGTTCGAGAATGGAACAGTAGAGAGACAGCTTGAAGGTGGTTCATTGAACCCTCTGCCAGGCGCTTTATTGTGATTATCAAAGTAACCTCGTAGATGTAAGTGGGATAGTACAGGGTTCCACGTCCTGCTAAGAAGAAACACATTGTCTCTATTAATCAAAGTATCCGCTTGCCTGATTTTAATTACCTCCTTATAGACACTGCGCCAAAAACCAATAAAAGAATGGCAACTTTCACAGTTTCGTCAGATTTCATACATTGCCCCTCGTTTAAGCAATGTTATGCTACGGCCGATTTTTCCGACTGTTGTAGCCCTTCAAATGGTTCAAATGGCTCTGAGCACTATGGGACTTAGCATCTATGGTCATCGGTTCCCTAGAACTACTTAAACCTAACTAACCTAAGGACAGCACACAACACCCAGTCATCACGAGGCAGAGAAAATCCCTGACCCCGCCGGGAATCGAACCCGGGAACCCGGGCGTGGGAAGCGAGAACGCTACCGCACGACCACGAGCTGCGGACTGTTGTAGCCCTATATGACGGCTATGTTCCACGCACCTGTCATGAGCTGTGCGTATCGAACGGCCGATGTGGGCGACCTGCCTGCACATATTACACGTTACACTGACGTTTCTGTATTACTGTATGTGCGAATACTAACAAGTGACACATGAAACTTACGGTTTTATCAGAGAAATGTCAAAGCGAGAAACAAATTTGTTATGCTTAACAAAGATATTTGGTCAGAAATCTTTCCACAATTATCTACATCTGTTTTAGAAAAATATAGAACACAGAAATGTGTAGCTCGTGGTATAAGAATATAATATCATATTGTTCGCATACCTTTACCGCAGGCAGAAACTGAGTGGAGAGCACTACAATCGCTATTGTAGTGAAATGGCGCCACATGAAGACAAGGCACAGTGTATTCATTGCTATCATGAGAAGAAATATCCAGTTACTGAGCAGCAGTATTCTCGAAAACAATACGGAAGAGAAGCACCGGATGGAACGAGTATTGTTGAATGGTACATGAAGTTTAAACAGAAGAGCAGTGTATTGAATCTTCTGTGAACAGGGCAGCCGTCTGTCAGTGAGAAGCCCTTCCAGATCGACTCGATGCACATCCCATGTATCAGACTTTCCTAGCACCACAGTGCGAACAATTCTATACAACAGATTACACCCTTATGCATGTAAGGTCAATATAAGACACGCCTTACACCAGACGATGGAACTTGTCGAGAAACATTTCCAACTAAGATTTTGGACCGAATCGACACTAGCAATGATTTCAATAAATTCGTTTTTTTTTTCGGATGAAGCTACTTTCCACATATGAAGTTGGGTTAACAACCATAGTCTGAGGATACGGGTTTCGGACACACATTGCCTTAGATCATGTTAGGGACTCCATTAAAATTAATGTTGGCGTGGTTGAATCCACAACAAAGTCACTGGCCATATCTGTTTTGTCCAAACAAAAGTAACAGCTACCATCTACACCGAAATGCTAGATCAGTTTGTCAAATCGCAGAAGGATAACAGATGCTGTTGATGGTGTTACATTAGGAATGCTGCCAAGTGTATGGCGTGAAATCGAATATCGATTAGACGTTCTTCGAGCAAAAAACGGTGCACAAGTTGAAGATTTTGGGCCTCATTACAAAACGTTCGTGATTTATTCTTTCTTTTCTAACAAACTACAAATCTGTAAGTTTAATAGTCTTTAAAAAAGAGTAATAATAATTTTACGAAGACTTTAGGTCCACCCTGTATATTCCACGTTTATAATTTATGAAACAATTATCTCCATTGCTTTGTTGCTCAAATTTTTCTCTCTCTACTGGCGTAAAATGTCATAATAATGTATCACCCTATGTGAATTGACAGGAAACAGAATCTAATGCCAAAACATCGTTCAGCAGCGATTGAAAGAGAAATTACATTAAGGCTCTGAAAATAAGTGTATGTCAGACACTATGAAGAAACTGAAGGTGCACTTAAATGAAATGATATCAGTGCTAACCTGTCATGTATGCTGACCTTGCTCTGTTATGTCATAGAACTTGGTGACACCTTTAAATTTGTGCCACAACATGACTGAAATCCAGATTTCCTGATTAGTGTCAGCTGTTACCTTAGCCCTTTTGTTGAATCTTTCGCTTTGTGAGTTAATCATAGGAGTTCTTTATTTCTGAATTATGACTGTCATTATTCTTCCCATCTCCTAAAATAGCGACTTAGTATGACCAGTCCAAACCAGTTGAACAATATGTTTCAATTTTTGGTATATTTATTTTGCTTTAGTGACAGAAGCTCCATAAGGTATTCAGTCTAATATACTGCGTGTTTCCGTACGAGCGTGCCAAAATTTAACAGGACATAGAGAATGCTCCATAGAACAATTAGAGGTAGCGAAGCTGGGATCGGGATAGCCAGCTTAAGGAGATAATACGAATAAAATCACATTACTGAGTACTTTTTTATTTATATTAGTTACTGTTATCTGCAAATTCCGTTGTTGACACAATGAACGTACCATTTCTACCGTACCTTACGTACCTGACGACCATTAACGTCAACGCAAGCATAACATCGGGGAACGAACTTATGACGCAACCTGGCAAATATCTCTGCTATGATCCTCATGTTTCCAGGTCCCTCACTGCTGCTTTCCAATTAACCTGTCTCCAGTATTCGTCGATCGAGAGAAATAAACAGTCGTCATGACGGATGATGCCTGTTAGGGAATCGTTCCGTATACAATGTTTCAGCAGCGAGAGCATTGCAACCTACTTCCCCATACACGAGGCGCACGTCAGTACGTCTCTGTATGGCACTGAGTAATGAATGGTTCTGTCGTTGATTTATAGCACGTTCTGTTCAAAAATGGCTCTGAGCACTATGGGACTTAACATCTGAGGTCGTCAGACCCCTAGAACTTAAAACTACTTAAACCTGAGTAACCCAAGGACATCACACACATCCATGCCCGAGGCAGGATTCCAACCTGCGACTGTAGCGGTCGCACGGTTACAGACTGTAGCGCCTAGAACTGCTCGGCTACCCCGGTAAGCTGGAACTTCTGCGGGCGCACATTCTGTCATGGGACAATGTAGTACGGTACAACAGAGACACCTTATGGACATGTAAAGTAAACTAAGCCTGCATCATGACTTCTTAGTAATCAGCTTCGTGCCGGCGGTGTGGCTGAGCGGTTCTAGGCGCTTCAGCGCGCGAGCGCTACGGTCGCAGGTTCGAATCCTGCCTCGGGAATGGCTGGTTTTGATGTCCTTAGGTTAGTTAGGTTTAAGTAGTTCGAAGTTCTAGGGGACTGGTGACCTCAGATGTTAAGTCCCATAGTGCTCAGAGCCATTTAAACCGTCTGAATAAGGTTCGTCGTTCTTGTTTTCTTGCAAGAGATAAACTATGTACATGTCAATAAAGAGCACAGTACGTATAAACTTGTACGAATGTTAGTTGTAAGTAAGCTGGAAAACAGTAATGCTGGACAAAGCTGTAGACAGGTTTGCTTCCATACATCCTTAAAATGGCTTGCTCCACTTCAGGTTCCATACCTCAAATTGTTCAGTGGAATATTCTCTATGCCCTGTTATATTTTTGCATGCTCTTACAAAAACACCCTGTATAGGGTGGCGTAAACATCGTATAATTCCTGCTTATAGTGATTGAAAGAGTACGAGATTTTCTACTATATTATTGACAAGGATTTCAGACAAGGAAACCATCTGATTGATAAGAAAATCCGATACTAGCTTGGTATATAAATAAAGAAGCATACATAGTTGTATGTTGTGTAAAGCTGAGCAAAATGATCATTTATAGAGTCAGAACAATCTTTATTACGTGTGAAGCATTTACTCGCACGAGGTATGCCTCGTGGACTTGGTGCGGTGACATGAACTGTAGCACAGGTGCTCGACGGCATCGCAGGTGCAGCAAGTGAAGCATAATATATAGGAACAGTGTCAACATACATTGAATCTTTTTGTAACAGCATTTACAATCAGTATTAATTCATATTATCAACCTACAGTCTTGCAGTAGCTATCTGTTATAGTACTTTGGGATGAAAACCGCCAAAATGTCAGACTCTCTGCCAATAATTTCTAATAACTGCTGAAAAGCATCCAGAGGTATACTATCAACGGTAGCTTCTCTACTTCTGTAGAAGTTTTGATGATTTAACATATTTGTTGTTTTGGGAAAGCTACCATTACACTGTCGTTACCTTCCACAGTAATCCCGCATACAACGGCAGCCTCTTGATGCCCTACTTGTCCGGATTCACATAGAGTGTGCTAGAATGCCTGGAAACGTCTTGTGTTGTAACGTACTTCCCCGGACGCTGCCACTTGCCACAGACGGAGATATCTGGCAGGACTAACGTGTCTGTGAACTCAGGCCCTGCAAGGTAAGGAGATCCTGGATCGCGATTAAACATCAGAATAACAGACAACACACATGCCCTAAAATATTTCATTGAGGGAAGGAAACCCTCTACTCTAGAACACAGAAACAACTGTTACCTGCACTAAATCTTTTTATTATAGAATCAGCAAAAACATTGGGTTCAAGTGTGTAGTTGGTGACATTGGAAAATCCTGCATAATTAGGAAGATACTGACGAATGCACAAATGAACTTAATCGTGATACATGAACACATAGCAACCTTTCAAAAGCGTTTCTACAAGAGAAAAGAACCCCCAGCGTAACTTACAATACGATGATCACAAAACAATTTACCATCCCAAATATTACACTCGCAATACTTCATTATTGCCCTATTGTCTATGCTATTTTAGCTGGGCAATAACATATATTTACCGATACCTTTCTCGACTTTTAAGCCCTATGAACACACACACGATACGTGGCTAGCTTGGACGCAAGTGAATGGAAGGAAAATACGTAACACAACTCGAATCTCCAGTAGAACTGCCGTGCACGCACACGTTAGTGACTGCCTTACTGAGCGCCTGAGAAAGACGACATCCAGCGCGCTCTGTCGGCGGCTGCTGTGGCGTCTGATGGCGGCGGCGCGTCGACGCTGTGCGGACGTCTGAACCTCGACGCTGTTCTGGCCACACCTGTGTCATCAGTCCGAAACCTACCCTGAGTTTTCGTCAGGCTAAACTATTGGCAATGTCCACTCGCTCTGTCTTAGCGGCGTGTACAGCTCTGCCCTCTTATTTGTTCCGCAGAAGGTGACTAACTCGGGTCGAAATCGGAAATCTCCACTCCAGAGGTGTTACGAGATTTTCCAACCCTATGAACACAAGTGTTCACTAAAAAACTCTTTTAGGCTTACAGAACAGGAAGTGTTCCGTCTACGCATGGCCCTGGCCTGAAGAGCACTCTCCTTCAACCCAGGGTCCCGCTCTGTATGTCTTCTTCGTTCTCTCCCTGTGTACCCTGTGTTCATCCCCTACCACAGGTAGTAGCGGCCAGTGCTGATTGTGGTACGACTTGCGTCGTTTCAGGGCCGAATGAGGCTTGAGAAGCGTATTGGGGGGCCTTCTGCCCTATAGCACTCATGTTTCTTTCCTGTCAGCTCAGAGTCCGCCAATAAACAAGCTGTTCACATGGAACCTCGTGTTGTCCACTTCTTCATCACGTGATATGCGAGTACTTGTTAAAAATAGCGGTGCTCTCCTCCGGTCTGTTTTCCGTCCTGAAAAAAAGAAACACAGGGACAATGTTTTTCGTGCTTGTCAAAGACCTCCCGTTGTCAGTCTGTAAGCATTCCTTTCCGAGAAGCTTTCCGAGGCCTCTGGTGTGGTCTTTCCATGTGTGTTCTCCCGTCGTCTGTGCCCCACTCTTTTTGCGACTTAACATTTCTCGCAAATGCAAATTCCGTGTATTGGTCCTGTCAGAGCGGCCATGTGGACCCCTGCTATACTAAGAAGTTTGTTTCCGTTCCACGCAGGTGTCAGTCAGAGAAGCTCGATTAATGGCTTACCGTCAGCTAATGATGTCATTTTTAGCTGCTTTTCACAACCTGTTTGCCACGTACTGATCCACGTGTAACTGATTTCTAACTCTTTGTTCAAATATTACTTAAACTAATCAAATTACATAAATACACTTAATGTTGTTCTATGATCATCAGATTTAGTTTGCAGATCATGTGTAAGGGACACCGCTCCTAAGGGCACTCCTTGTCACGCCGTCCACCTGCTCCTCCCTCCTCGGCATCCGACGCCGCAGCAAGGCCGCAGGTAGCGCTTCACGTCACACGGTGCAGCCTGTGTTTCTCAGGGTTTCTTTATCGGCAGCAGACGGCGGTGGGCGCGACGCGAGATCGCTCGTCGACTTGAAGTCAAGCGCCGGCACGCCAGTCGGGAACGACAGAGCAGAGAGCTTTGTGAGGAAGACGTCAGCGAACCGCAGGCTGGCCGACCCCTCTCCAGGACGACAACGCGACAGCAGCGGCCTCTATGCACGCCACGCCCGACTGGCCACGGCCCAACTGAACAGTAGCTTCAAGATTAGCGGCGTCTGTAGCAGCATCGACGCTAGATACTTTCCATGTGCAGTCTATGTAACACAGACATGGCAATTGTTATACTGAACAGCATTGCTTGTTTTGCATGTCGCCCTGTGCTTGCTACACATCAGTGTAACATAAAGTTAACTATCGTATTTTTTCCTTTTTTTAATAAAACTCATTAATACGATTTTCTCTAATTGTTGCCTAGCGATACGAGAAAGCAGGTTTCTTAGACACCCCACATTCGACGACTACGCAGCACTCAACAGTGTATGTTCTACTCTTCGCCTATGTACGTTTATTAAATAGTTCTCAGTTCCGTATATGTTAGCATAAACATTATTAAAAAATTTGAGCCTCTTGTCGCTTATATCCATGTAATCATCAGTTTCCAAAAACGCTCATAATTTGTTTGTATGAAATTATATTTGTAGAAATTAAGATTTCGTAATTTTGCAGGAATTGTATATTTAGTAACATGAAAAGCAGAACATTCCAATATATTGAGACAGTTCCAGAGACAATATGCAAAAAATCACTATGATATACCAATTTTAAGTAATATGAATTTAATTTTTACGAAATGAATGAACTTAATACGAGGGTCACTCCAAAAGAAATGCACACTATTTTTTTTTTAAATCCATCTTTTATTCTACATGTTTGAAAGTTTTACAGTGTGTAGATACATCCTTTAGGAACAATGTTTTCATTTCTTCACATAATTTTCATCCCTCTCAACTGCCTTACGCCCTCATGGAACCAGCGCCTGTATACCCGCACAGTAAAATTCTGGACCAACCTGTTGGAGCCACTGTTTGGCAGCGTGCACAAGGGAGTCATCATCTTCAAACCTTGTTCCACGAAGATAATCTTTCAGTTTCCAAAAAAATGGCTCTGAGCACTATGGGACTTAACAGCTGAGGTCATCAGTCCCCTAGAACTTCGAACTACATAAACCTAACTAACCTAAGGACATCACACATATCCATGCCCGATGTAGGATTCGAACCTGCGACCGTAGCAGTCGCTCGGTTCCGGACTGAAGCGCCTAGAACCGCACGGCCACCGCGGCCGGCTCTTTCAGTTTCCCAGAGAGATGATAATCACATGGAGCCAGGTCAGGACTGTAAAGCGGGTGTTTCAGTATTGTACATCCGATTTATCTGATCGCTTCCATGGTTTTTTGACTGACATGTGGCCGTGCATTGTCGAGCAACAGCAAAATATCCTGCTTTTGCCGATGTGGTCGAATCTGACTCAGCCGAGCTTGAAGTTTCTTCAGTGTCATCACATATACATCAGAATGTGTGATGGTTCCACTTGGCATGATGAGCACAAGCAAGCAGATTGTCAGCACTCCAGATAGGTCGGCTGGCGAGCGCGTGTTACGTACCGTATGTCTGCGTGCAACCGGTTGACCCATGCATCACTCTCCCCAGAGAAGAGGAGCAACCATAGGTGGCTCAAAACGACTTCCTGGGCGTTATGAATCTATTTCGCCATTTGTGGCATCAGAAGGCATTGCAACATGTATTTCATTTGCAGACGGAGTAACGTTCGGTACAGAGAAGCGTGCCTTCAGGAAGACAATTTCATACATGAAAAATGCTGTTGGCAAAAAAAACATTTGATAAAGGCAATAAAAACACAATACTGACAAGCAAGTATGCATTAATATTACTGAATGAATCGAAAGACTTAATTCTGTTTGCTGCTTCAATGAAGCTTAACTCATTATAGGAAGAAATCACATTTCCATGGATATCCTTAATTAAATTATTGCAATTGGAAAACCTTGATAAGAAATGTTTTCCATATGTTAATATGTATAAATCACTCTAATAAGCAGATAACATTCTCATTAATGGCAAATGCCCAGTTGAATGAAATGTAGTAGGCAATATGCTAGGCATATAAAATAGTTCACATGATAAATCACAATGTGTCGCATTCAAGATTAATCCACTATTATTCAATTTGAGTGTAAAGGGTAGCTCACTTGTATCATAATTTTTACATGTGAATGTGACATCAAGGTTGGAGTAAAATGAGACAATTACACCTTCCAAACATCATTTAAGAAATGGATGATAAAGATGTGTTAAAATTCTAGGGCAATCATCTCTTGGAGAATGATTCATCTTTCTCACAGCTATACACTCTACTATCTAAGAATACTTCTGATTCAGCGCAAATTAACTTATGACTACGTTTACACATACGCAAATCATTTTCCTTTATTGACAAAATATCTTCGATGCACGCTGATCAGTAGATAATCATTCAGTACGTATCTTACTTGAATCCCTGCCTGTCTCCTTTTCACAAGGTAAGTATAAATCTTACACATTTCAAAATTATTCTTTGATCTAGCAATGGGTATAGAAGCAATAACAGTTAATTCATATTCAATCTTTAAAGAGTGTGTGCTGGTTTGCTTATAGTAATTTTATAAATTGTAATAGTTAACAGGGTAAATCACAGTATAGGTTGCATCTACCTCTCGCTCAATTGATAGTAGGATCTATTAAAATTGTTCCGGATGCAGTAGTACACTGCTCAAACAATCATTTCAACTACTTTCTAAGGCTGTTCTTAAGTTAAGGGCATCAGTTCTAGCATTTGATAAACTATCTGTAATCCTTAACAAAAGTGTTTTTTAATTTAAGTGTGCACTCACAGAATTTAATCCTTGGAATAGTTCTTGGATTTTTGCTTTCATTTCATTAGGAATTACGTGGAAATGTGAGATAAAATGCTTTACAATCTGTTCAATGAAAACTGTGTAGTTAGTAATGGTTCTTTGCATATTCTTTAATACGGTAATTTCATTAGAGATGTAAGTTGAATTTGTACTGGACTGTTGTGCAAGAGCTAATACTTTGCTTTTAGCTTCCAGTAGATCTCGACTAGTTAAAGTACCAGTAATGGTACGAAGGATACTTCCCCCAAAATCCAACCAGGCACGTTTATATCTGATTAAAGTTTTGTGTGGCAAAGGCTTTAAAAAACAGTAAAACTCTTGTTCATAATTAGTAAATGTAGACTCTGCCTGCATTCTGGCTGTGACCCAGTTAATACACGAAGATGTACCCATTACCCTTAACAGAAAGAATTAGATCAATTTGCTTCTTTACAGAACTGAACTATTGCTGGGTTTCACTCAGACTGTATTTGAGGACAAGTTTTGAATTACTTGTTGAAACTACCATGTTTGATAGTGCTTCAAACAAAACACCTACACTCTGTGGTACTACGACTACAGCATAAGTAGAATACGCTATCATAGGAAACATTAGAATAAAAATGAACAATGGTTAATTAAGTCTAAATAGTAGAGTTAACAATGAACATAAATTAAATGAGTTTCTTGTGGTAACCGGTGGAATAAAAGGTTTAGTTTCACTTGTGCACTGTTGTAATAGCTTCAGTACAAAATTTTCACAACATATTCACATAAGCACATGGCTGAAATAGGCATATGCATTGCACTCTCATACCTACACACGTTTATGCAGATTGCAGAGGTCTCTGGAACAGGATCGCTCAGGACTTGGTGATGCCTCGGCCTCGAATTCTAGACCGTTACATCGCGATTCTCGTCTCCTGGGTTTAAGAAGAGCAGATCTGCCTCTCGGTCTGTCCTCGTCATCTTGGAATACTACAGGAAATCTACTCAGAAATTGCTTTACACGATTGACATGAACGACAGTCGAACGAAAGGGCTGTTGGGGCTTAAGAGTGACTGGCGACAACACCTCCAAGATTGGATATGGTCCTTTCCAAAACTTCTTAACTTTTTCATTTGACTCTTCTTTAACACCACATTGCTCAGATACACAAGATCTCCAACCCAATACTGTGGCACTGCTGCTTGGTGGTCGTTGTCTTGCTTGCTGAAGAAAGGATTGATGATTTCGCTGTTTCACTCCCCTCCATGCTTCTTTAGCTTGCATGCTAGATCCCTTACATGTTCATTGCTGATTCCGGCAGTCTATCTCGTAAAGTCCTAGGGTGAACGCATTCTTCTTCCACAGACGATCTCACATGGACTTAGGCCAGTTGAGCTGTGCATTTTGCCCTTGTAACAACTTACCAAGTAAGGTAAACAGACATGCCAGTTGTAGTGTTTGCTGATCACACAATGGCTAACCATTTTAATGATTGTTCTATGGACTCGCTCAACTCTTCCATTTCCTTCAGGGTGTGCTGGTGTAGTCCTTAACTCAATTATTTGCATGAGCTTACAAATCTGTTTAAGTAATCCACTCATAAAATTCGTTCTGAGATCACTAGATTTACTTAATGGTGATCCAAAGTTAAGAATCCATTTGCTTACAAAAACTGTAGCTATAGTCTTAGCGCTCTGATGAGGTATTGGTATCATGAGAAGGTATCTAGAGAAATGATCTAACATTGACAATAAGTACTTGTCTCCATCTTTAGTCACAGGCAACGGTCCTATGCCGTCTAGTCCTACTCATTCAAATGGTTTGCTTGTCGCTTGCACTTCTTGCACGGTGCTCTACTTTTTCCTACATTATTCCGTCTGTTACATGAATCACATTGTGAAACACTCCTGAAAAGTCAGCTTTTGCGGCTCAGCCACCAAAACATTTGAACTATTTTAATGTTTGTTGCTTTTTTACCACAATGTCGCAGTAATAAAGAATCATGTTGTTCTCTGATGATTTGCTCTTTAATGCTTTCTGGAATATCTAGGAGGTTTCCGTGACTAGTGATTTTCTACAATAATCTATCTATTTCGACAAAATTCTTGAGCTGCCTTTAACTCTTCTTCTCGACTTATTGTAACACAAACATTGACTTTTCCACTCATTGCATTAGCATTCACAGGTCGTCATATAACCTTAAATTGGTACTCACTTAGTCTTAATGCTCATCTTGTTAATTTGGAACTTGGACCCTTTAAGGTCAATAACCATTTAAGTGCGGCATGATCTGCAATAACTGTAAATTCTCTTCCTGTTAAGAAACAGTTGTTATGTGTTGTACCAAAAAACAAAGCACAAGGCTCCTTCTCAGTAGTAGTATAATTCCATTCTGCTTTGTTGGATGTTCATGACCATCAGCTTCTTGAGACAAAATTGCACCTAGGACAAAATTGTATGCATCAGTTAAAAGAATATAACGTTTACTGATATCTAGATAGGCTAACACTGGGGCTGTGGATAGAGCAATTTTAAGTTCATCCATTGCTTTTTCGCACTCTGATGACCGATTAAATGTGGCTCTTTTCTTCAGTAGCTGTGTCATTGGACGTGCTGTATTTGCATAACTGGCAATAAACTGTCTGTAGAAATTTGACAATCCCAAGAATGATTGTAGTTCTCTCAAATTCTGTGATTCAGGAAAATTCTTTACATCTTCAATTAATTTTTCATCGGGTTGAACACTTTCACTGGTTATAACATGACCAAGATAGTTAACTTCACTTTGTGCAAAATGCCATTTATCTACTGATAAAGACAGGTTTGCGCTTCTTATAGGCTCAAAACAGCTTGTAGTCTCTGAGTACACTGCTTCATGTTTTCACCAAAAATTATTACATCATCACAGTAAACAAGTGCCTTTGTTGGAGTGAGCCCTGGTAAAACTGAATATATCAGGCGTTGAAATTTAGCTGGAGCATTACGAAGTCGAAATGTCATATGAAGATACTTGCATACTCCTATTGCTTTTAGAAATGAAATATTTGTGTGAACATCTGGATGCACTGTTAATTGGTGATAACCATTTGTCAAATCACATACTGAAAAAATTTGACATCTGCCCAAGTAATTTAAGGTTTCCACTAAATTTGGTAAGGGGTAAATATCTGTTGTGATCACAGCATTCAAAGATCGGTAATCAACAGAAAAACGGAACTGTGGTTCTCCAGAAATTGATTTCTTATTTACAATTACAACAGGTGAACACTATGGTGGGTGATCTCGTGGTTTTATAATTCCAGCTTCTAATTGTGCTTTAACCATGTCTTCTACCGACTCTCATTGACTGAATGGTATTCGGTAAGGTTTCTGTGTGATTGGGGCTGCATTCCCTGTATGAATACGATGCTGAACTGAATGAGTGACAGGTAAAGTTGCACGTTCTCGGAATAAATCTGCATACTCCAACAAAACAGGCGATAAAATATTCTCTTTATCGGGTGTCAAATGTTCTATCTTCTTCCAAATCTTGGGCTTCAGTTCATTATTAACTTTGGCTCCTTATTATAATTTTACGGTACTGCTACAAACATCTATGTTTATAACTGCGGCACTTGTTACCTCATCTGGAATCTGTATTACGTCACTTTTCCTTACACTCGACACTTCAGCAACTTTTGTTCCTCGTGGCAAAACAACATCCCCATTGCTCATATTCGCTATTGTAACCGGGACTTTTGCGACATCCTGTCTCACCATAGTACCGACACCTACACTTCTAGCAACATAACAATGTATTTTATCCAGTAACTCACTTTTCTTGGATCGCTCAATTAATTACAAAGTTCCTTCCTAGCCTCAGAGTGACTTCAACGTAGATCGCCATAGATTGTCTTTCCTGTTCCCTTGGGAATTAGCTGAGGCTGATCTGTTTGTACATTGACTTGGACCGTTTGAAATGATTCATCATTTGGGTGGTGCATTACCAAAGCGTCAGTATAGCTGCTAATTTGATTAACATCTGAAGAACTGTTTCCTAGATTGTAGTTGTTACCGCCTTGTCTGATCTTTCTTTCTGTGACAAATATCTCTGCCTCTTTAGCGGACAGAAAATCACGTCGTAACGCGTTTCGTTATTTGAAACTACTTGCACCATTGCTGTGTAATTATCTTTATCTTTATTTTCACCTTCATCTTGGCTTGGCCTAGAATTAATTCTACGCCAACTCCTCCATAGTTACGTAGTTTTCCTCTGTTTAATCCTCGCACTTTTAATAGCGGTGGTTTCAACGTATCCTCTTTATCTATGTCACACCACATTAATGAGGTCTGTGCTCCTGTAGTTTGATGTTTCTCCCACGATATACGGCACCTATTACGAAGTCATTTTCGGTCTGATTTTCGCTGGAACTAACAGGAATCACTGTCTCTAGCAGGGAGCCGACAGAGGGGTGGCCCCTACGTCCAGCTACTCGTTTGAAGATCTGGCCGATTGTCTGTTGTTCGCATTAGCTTTCCTCTTGTTGCGACAATCTCTCGAAACATGATCCTGCATCCCGCAATGATAGCAGATTAGATTCTTTTTACAATCCTTACGCTTGTGACCCTGATTTAGCAGCATTGTACTGTTGTGTTGTAAACTCTGCGTCCTTGTTTCTGCATCCCATTCGGTCGTCTTAGTGCTTCTACGAAACCAACAGTTGATTCTACTGCTTCCTGAAACGTTTTACATCGTGCCAATCTAACAGCTTTGCTTACTTCCTCTCTGTGCAACCCATGAATGAATGTGTCCATGGCTCTCTGGTCGGCTTTGAACAACTGAACGCGATTTTCATTCTCATCTTCTACTAACTTATACGTTTGAGCGTTGATGTTTCGAATTCTTTCGGCAAACTGCTCGATAGATTCGCCTCGTCACATTCGCAAACTGTGAAGCTGCTCTCTGTAAAATCCGATCGCGTTTTTACGTTTAAGTCTCTGAACAACAATCGTTCTAAATTCATTGTAATCTTCCGTTTTCACGCAAGTAGGCTCTGCACTAATGAAATCTTGTGCTGCTCCATGCATTCTTAATTTGGCAACCACTAGCTTATCGGAATCTGTCCATGATCCTAACAGGGCGGCACCTTCAAGTTTACGAAAAAACAGCTTCACATCATCTTCGAGTTTCCCGCTAAAAACTGGTCCTGATGGCGATAATGAAAAATTATTTATTGTAGTTGCACTTGTACTGCATGAACTATCATTTGACAAGTCTCTCGGAATGTTACGCTTGTTTTTTTTCTGCTTTTAACTGCCGAATCTTTTCTTGCAGTTCAGTAATAACAGTTTGTAGATCGACGACGTTACTCTGACTGGATTGCGTCAGTTCGGCTAATTTAACGCCAATGAGTGACTCAAATGTAAAATAAAAATCCATCACTGCCTTTCGTATTGTAGCCAAACTGGAGTAGACCAACTTGAATTCCAGCGTTGGATGTCCCCGCATAGTCGGAAGATGTTCATGCTGCTGCTGGTGCTCGAAGTTCACGTTGTGCTGCACCTCTTCAGGACTGTAGATTTTCCGTAATAATCCCACTTCTGACACCACTTCCATCAGGGGGTTGTTTGTGTTCTTGTTCCAGATGATAATTAGACGAAATATTTGTCAAGGTTTGAGAGCAGTGGGTCCTTCAGTTGCGGCAATACACGAATGCCGAGAAGTAAGTTTAAACAGTTTTATTAACAAAGGCTGATTATAAAACGCGCACTCTAGGCGCACCCATCATCACTGTGTCTGGCATAATTATGGTTGTATGGAAAGTCTCCATGGTGAGCTAAGAAAGAGAGACATATTTACACCCGAGGCCGCGCTACTTGATACGGCGCGCTGCAGACGGCGGCCAGTGGCTTACTCCCTGCGTCGCACTGCGGCCGAACGCACGTCTACTGACCGAGCAGATTGTCGGCACTCCTCATAGGTCGGCTGGCGAGCACGTGTTACGTACCGTACAGCTGCGTGCAACCGGTAGACCCTTACACATGTATACATTCAAGGGAGAATATGGAGATCGGGACAGGAGGCGAACTTCACATGATTGTTAGCATAATAGATAACGGTGGGGTTTGTCGAGTCGAAAGTTGTGGGTTTCCAACCCATCCCATGACTTGCAAATAATTGTTTCATGTTATCGTTGCGAACACATTCTGCGACCATCTTATCAATGTAATACAAGTATGTTGCGCAATAAACAATGTTATTTACATAGTGTCAGATTTGTGAACGGAGGATGGATTAAATAGCGATTTCCGAGTGCGTGGTTAGGTCGGAAATTAAGAGGACAGCTTAAATTTTAGCGACTGAAGCAACTAACAATAAAATCCATATTCTTCCATTTCGTAAATATTTTGCTCTCTATTTCCGAATAAGTGCCGTGTTTCAAGTGTGAGGTGAGACTGGAACCTACGTAAGAAGACAGCTTAAACTGCGGCGAGTGAATCGAGGTGCTGTAACATTGATATCCTCCCTTGTCACCAAATCGATAGTCGATCATGCAGCCGTTTCTATTGGGAGTAACGTCAAAATGACGTCACGATTGCGAGAAGTTCGTGAACGAGATTTACCCTTTCAAACATCCACATGTACCATCCTCAAATCTTGCCACCGATTATTCGTTTCAGAAAATAAAAGTT
Source organism: Schistocerca americana (assembly GCF_021461395.2). Taxonomy (NCBI): domain Eukaryota; kingdom Metazoa; phylum Arthropoda; class Insecta; order Orthoptera; family Acrididae; genus Schistocerca; species Schistocerca americana. The sequence goes on along the minus strand of NC_060129.1, from coordinate 103,792,307 downwards.
CATTTCTTCTCGTTTCAGTCAACCGTTACCTAACCCTCCATTTAAAAATTTCCACGACCAATGGTACTTAAAATTTATCAAACACCTATATGTGAAAATCCACACCTTCCTATAATTTCTTCAGTATTAGTAAGTGTTACCAACGATTAAACTATGCTCACAGGAAAAACCCACCAGGCCAGTCCATGTTCTCCTAATATTTTTCTTTCTCTTCCTCTAATAGAATTCCAGTCCTGCATGACAATTAAATTTTGGTCCCCATTAACCACTTGAATAATTTATCTCAACATACACCTAAGTCTCTTCACCAAGTGTTGAGACATCAGGCTTATGAAGTTGTTCTCTTTTGGTGAGTGTTACCTTATCCATAGTGATTAATTCGCTGTGCTGCTGGAAGCAGCTTACCCACATTCTAATTTTCTTATTTGTTATTAGATCTGTTCCTGAATTTCTTGTATTTCATATAGTGGTCGTAATCTTTGTTTGTTTCATATGTCCCATCCGAATCATTGTGCAATATGCACTTGTGGTTACAATGTATTAAAGTAATTTTAATGCGAACTATAGTCATCTCTTTCTGCGTGCTTTTATTGGGCCTTACCGATTAGTCTTCCGGTATATGAAATTATATTCCGTTGCTCTTAAATATTTTGTTGATGTATGTGACTCTGTATCAAATGTTTAAGCGCAACGAATCATAATTCCATTTACCAAAAGATTAATCCTTAGCGCCCAGTAAAATCACTGAAAAGAGAAAACCATGACTCGTAATGGAATTGATTTGCCATTGTTTTGTACGCATATTGCTCAACGGAGTATCAGCTAACACAATGGTTTCAGCCTCCACTTGCACACTTCAAAGGTCCATGTCCAATGTTTTGTCACCTTCTTCATCTCTGATTTGGAGTAAAATTCCCTGCACATCGATATTAAACATTCCCCGACACTGCTTTGTATTCTCAGTGAAAAATCACCCCGTGTCAGCCAGCATGTGTTGCGACATGACGGGTGTCGTCACCGTCTCCTGCTCTGCTGAAGTCTCTAAGTGTCCAAACCGCGCTCCGCCTGCAGCTCTGCTCCTGGCAGTACACGCTGTGCTGAGACCCTCGGACTTGACGTCATTCTGATTTGACCTGTTCGGCTGCCCAATCCTTCAAACTAAAATGTTTAATGACAGTGCGACATTTTTATTCCTCATTTACAGAAGCAACTGATACAGTGCCATCTTCAGATTACAGTCATCAATTAACTTCCTGACGCATTCAGTTCAAACTTCGTTACGACTACCACAAGAATCACGTTTACCATCTGAAAAATTCTACAGTATTTCGGAAAAATTAACCTCGCCTATTAAACGAACGCAGTAATTTTTCTACGAATGACTGTCGATGGCGTAAACTGTGTATGATCTGATACTCGTGCGTCGTCCGGCTTGTTCTTGGAGACTCGAGGGTTTTGCAGCCCTGCACATTACGGGATTTCTGCTCTGCAGCCTGCCCACGGAGTTAGATAGAGCTCACTCCTTAGCTCTAGGTTTTATCAGTATCTTGTTCCTGCTACAGTGTATTTTTAGCCTAAATTCTTTTAATTGGAACACATGCTCGAGGCATAGCAGTAAGATGCACCCCTGCCTAACAAGGTCCGTCACATCTCAGGCGGCTGCTGCTATGGTAAATATTCTGCTGTCCACTAAAATGGAAACACCTCGAAGAACGGCAGTTACCGAAATATTACTTTTTGTCCGTATACAGTATGGCACGAAAAATAAATGATAAAATCTGTAGGTGATATGGACCGTCGAATTCCCAAGGTGGAATGTCTTGCCTGCATCTAGCATGGCTTTACTGTACGTGGAACCACATTGTGGCGGTATATGTGAAGCGGCCAGACCAACATATGGCTTCTGACAAGCAGCGGAGGGCTTCTCAGCAGCTGCAGAGGCAACAGTCTGGACGATTGACTGGTCTTGTAACACCAGTCTGAATGACTGACTGGCGTGGCCATTTAACATCAGCCAACATGGCCATGCTGTCTTGCTACTGCGAATGTCTCAAAACGAGAGGAAACTACGACTGATATTTTTTTCCAAGAAGATGTACCTCTGCTGCATCGTTAAATGGTGATGGTACAGTCTCAGACAAAACATTACGGACGTAAAATAATAGCCGAAACCGATCTCCAGGCTGCGACTACTCAAAAATGGCACTTAATCAGAAGAACGAAAGTGGTATTCTACAGGTCGGAGTGTAAGGTGTTAGTGCCCTTAAGTAGGTAGATAGGTTAGAAAATTTAAAAAGAGAATACGTTCAAGTTGGATGTAGTGTAGAAGTGAAATGCGGTAACATGAAGATCAAGTCAGGTCAGTATGAGATTACCAGCACTAAATGAAATAGAGCTAATACAAGAAGAGGTCTAATAATAAATGAGAAGATTTGAATGTAACCTACTACCAACAGCATAGCAAATGAATTATCGGGGACAAGGTATGTACGAATGTAACATACGCCTGCTAGCTCAGCAGTTGGTGGAAAGAGTGAGACAGTGTATGTTGAGATAAATTATTCAAGTGGTTAATGGCGACGAAAGCTTAGTTGTAATGCAGGAGTGGAATTCTATTAGAGGAAGAGAAAGAAAAATGGTAGGAGAACGAGGACTGGCCTGGTGGGTTTTTGCAGTGAGCATAGTTTAATAGTTAGTAACATTTAGTAATACTGAAGAAATTCCATGAAGGTGTGGATTTTCGCATATGGGTGTTTGATAAATTTTAAGTACCATTGGTCGTGGAGATTTCCAAATGGAGCATTAGATAACGGTTGACAGAAACAAGAAGAAATGCACTTTGTGAGGCTATACTCATTTCGCTTTTATTTTTTGAAAGGAATAATCGGTGGCAAGATTTGTGTGTGCTTCATGTGGATGTTTGAAAGGGTAAATCTCGTTTCATGAATTTCTCGCAAACGTGACCTCATTTTGACCTCAGTCACAATATGGACGACCGCATGATCGGCTATCGATTTTGTGACAAGGGAGGATATGAATGTTATTGCACGTCGATTCACTCGCAGAAGTTTAAAGTTTGCTCTTAGGTTCCAGCCTAACCTCACACTCGAACACGGCACTTATTCGGAAATAGAGAGTGAAATATTTACGAGAGGGAGGAATATGGATGTTATGGTTACTTGTTTCACTCGCAACAATTTAAGCTGTCCTCATAAGTTCCTGCATAGGCGCGCACTCGGATATTTCTATTTATTTCATCCTCACACAAAATGTAAATAACATCTTTTATTGCGCAAGTTACTTGTATTACATTGACAAGAGAGTCGCAGAATGTGCTACCAGCGATAACATGACAAAATTATTTGCATATCATGGGATGGGAACCCACAATATCCGACTCCAGAAACCCCGCCGTTATCTGTTACACAATCAGTTAACCTTGTGAAGTTTTTCTCATATTTTCTCCTGAATATATACATCGATGGTCCGTTCTTAAGTTGCATTATACGATAATGACAACGTGTTTGTAAAAAATTTTCGGTGCTCTGCTAGCTTAGAACGATATACTACAAAGTATAAAACAAACGTGTTCCATGCTTAATCTGGAAATTATTGACGATAATAAGTCACTGAGAGAGCACTTTTATATGAAGACATTAACCATCGATAAATCATTATGTAACATTTTATGAGTGCAGTAATTATAATAAATCTATCCAAGAATGACGTGGCCTTCAAAATCTTCAGTACTTGGGCATTAACTCTTGTCAGTGGCTCGTATCGAAGGCTACCGAAAGTTGATAGTCGATGATGAGGTCGTCGATATTGCGTGTGACATCAAGATGACGTCACGTTTGCGGAAAGTGTAGTGAAACGAGAGTTACCCTGTTTGGAAACATAGCACGTAGTAAATGAGTGTTCATATAATCAGTCCTTTGCTACTCAAAATTCGAATGGCACACAGCAGATCTGCCCTAAGCCCGGAACACAAGAATGGCAGCATCCATAAACCTCACCACTGACGAAGCGTTTTGAAAAATACAGGATGTTTCGAAAAGAATATATGTATTACAAAGTATTATTTAGTCCAAACTACCGATCGCTGCGCCTTGGTTCAGCTATTGGAGAAACGAATACATAGTCTAGTTCATATTAATAGCCGCTACATGTCAGTGGTCTCCTGTTTTCTTTGGTAAGCGTGATATGTTTAAAATGGCTACTCCACAGCTGAAATCATTTTGAGTTCTAGAGTTTGCGAAGTGCAGTTCCGTGATTACAGTGCAAAGACGTTTCATGTTGAGGTAACAAATTGATCCAGATGTTATCGACAGTTTCTAGATACAGGATGTGTGTGTAAAGGAAAGAGTCCGGTCCGGCCTCGTGTTCCTGAAGAAAATGTTGCACGAATTCAAGGTGCCTTCAAACACAGTCTCTCAAAATCAACTCGTCGTGCCAGTCGGGAGTTACAACTGCGTACAACAACAATTTGGCGTGTTTTGAGACGTCAGTTGGTTATGAAGCAGTACAAGTTACAGCTGTTACAAGCTCTGCGTCCTGTTGACTAACGCAAACGTGTGGCATTTTCTAACGAGATTCTCGACACTATTGACAATGATAACACTTTCGCACAACGAATCGTGATCAGTGATTAAGCGACCTTCCATGTTAGTGGACAGGTAAACAAAGAGAATGTTCGAAATTGCGGCCATCGAACCCGCATACAGCCACTGAACGAGATTCGCCCAAAGTCAATGTGTTTTGTGCGATATGCCGATCATCTGTTTGCGGCCAGTTCTTCTGTGATGGAAACACGGTTAACGGTCAGTAGTATGTCACTACGTTACAAAACTGGTTGTTTCTGAGACTGCACGAAGACAACTTCACTTTTCAACAACACAGGGCACCCACTGGCTGGAGTCGCCAAGTACATGAATATCTGGATGAAATTCTACCGAACCGTTGGATTGGACATCAAGGAGCTGGCGAGTTAGCATGTCCCAGCTGGGCTCCACAGTCACCGGGTCGGATTTGACACCCTCTGACTTCTTCCTGTGGGGTTTCGTTAAAGACAACGTGTATGTACGACCACTCCAACAGAACATGGAAAAGTTGAAGAACCGGATCCGTACTGCTGTAACATCAGTGACGAAGGACATGCTTGCCCAAATATGGGAGGAATTTGAGTATCGATGTGCTGCTGTTCGTGTCACTGATGGAGGACATATTGAACTTCTTTAATCTGAACTTGAGAGGTTTGTAGATATGAGTGTAAAGTTTCACATTCGTATTTCGTAAGGTTTAATAAATGTATGCACTCGAAGTAAATATATTCTTTTTGAAACACCCTGTAATGGCGAAATGAGAATGTCTTGGTAAAATTAGTTTTATTTGGTTCCGTAATGTGAAAATTGCCAACATAATATCACACGCCAATGAGGGAAACATAGCATCTGAAATTAAACAGAAAACGAGATCAGTAAAAGACGCAGAGGGCCGCCTCGTGCAGGGCAGCCACCTGTCGCCAGACACCCCTGCTGTGCTCGCGGGCCGAGACAGCCTTCCAGATCCATCGCTTACTTCACGCGTCGCTGTATTTCAAAACATGCCGCTTCACTGAAGGCGAAGCCCGTCCTATCACTGGCGACCCAGCGTCCCCGATCCGTGACCCGGAAAATCAGCATCTTCATTTTTTTCCTCAGAGGAAGTCACTCACCAATGAAGTTCGCGAATTGCTTTGATTCCGACTCTGCATCTGCGGGTGAAAGATTTTCCTTCTTCTACGAAAAGCAAAGAATCCCTGAACGAGGAGAAAATCTTTTCAAAAATCACTTCTCCAGCATCTGTATTACAAGGCTAGCAATTCTCGCCGCTTTCATTTTATTAAGTCCATTCTATTTTTAGTACTTAAATTTATATTACACAAATCTGCTATTTAATAGCAATTTTGAATATTTTCCGTGGAATTGTCTCCATGTTACAAAATGCACACTTTTGTCCTGCAGACTTATGATAGGCTTAATTTCCACAAATATAATTTCATACAAACAAATTATAAGCTACAAGTTTAGTGTGATTGAAAACAGCTCATTACACCAATATAAGTGACAACAGGATCAATTTTTTTAATAATCATTACACTAAATCATCTTGTTACTTTCATTCCACCTGAACCGAAATCACATGGGCTCTACAGGAGAAAGCAAACAAACGGCTGCCTCGAGCATCGGCCACGTCTTTCAGTTCGGCATATCCTTTGGTGGAATCCTCATATGGCAGTCAGTTGGTTTCACTTTTCAAGGACAGAATAGCAGCAGATGCGTGGGACGAACAGCCCTGTACTTCTTCTCATGAATTTGAAATCAGGATTCAAGATACCAGTTTGCCTCGTTCCATGTACTTTCGCAGATATTTTCTCCCTCACTGAAAGCGCAACTGAGGCAGATTTGATCACACTGGCAGAAGTATAATAACAATTTGTGCGTTTCAAGATGTATTGAAAAGAAATGTGACAAGTTTGAACGAATGTGGGAGAGCGTGTTTCACGGCCAATGTGCGGACGAAACAGCAACCAGACATTGTAGGCCTTATGCTGCCGTAAATCTAGAAGCAAAGGTTGCAAGAATCTATGTGATATCTGCAATTTGTGCGTTTCAAGATGTATTGAAAAGAAATGTGACAAGTGTGAACGAATGTGGGAGAGCGTGTTTCACGGCCAATGTGCGGACGAAACAGCAACCAGACTTTCTAGGCCTTATGCTGCCGTAAATCTAGAAGCAAAGGTTGCAAGAATCTATTGGTAATATCTGGACATAGTGATGGGACAGATATCAGATTCTGTACTTGCGTTCTATTACTTGCGTAACTTTTAAATGCACATAATTTTGATCAATGTAAACAGTATTAATTGAAACTTGGACACAATCACTTTAAGGTTGATTTGGACGATTTTTCTGCACGTACTTCTTTTTATCCTTTTTATCGTTCGCTGCACAGTCGGTGGTTGCGCATATTTCCGGAGAAATGGTGCTGATTTCTTGGATTTTATCGTCAAATGGACTTCAGACAACTTTGCTCAGACGTGTTGTGCAGTGTCTCTCGTATCCCGATATATCGCGCCTCGTCGCACTTTCCAGTTCTGAGCACAAAACGAACACGTACTGATGGCTGAAACAACAGACACACGCTCCAAGTGAGGAGTGTGTGTTGTAATTTGATTTCATTATGCTGAGGGATTCAGCCTGATTTCATGCGGCCCATGAGAAACAGCCGTGACGTGTGATATCGAGGAGTGGCAGTCATGCGAGGTATTTGAAGCGGGATGTTCATGATGCAGGTAGTCAGGAAAAGAAGCGAATGTCAGCTGATGTTCTTGTTCCCTGATTGGATAAGGCGATTCGAGAAAATTGACCGTAAGGGAGAGTTCAGAAGAAGCGAAGAGGAACACTGTCTTTAGGCAATGTTCCTTTTCATGAGAATGCTCATCAGCAGACTACAGCTGCTATGAAGACGCTCGTGCAGAGTTTCAAATAGGAAGTCTTTGGTCTCCCACCATAACAGTCCCGATTTTACTTTTCCACTGACGGCAGTGTGGGGCTGTGTCGGATGCCTCCCTGAAGCCAAGGAAAACGTCAGCAACCTGGCCACCGGTGTATACACCGTCCTGGGCCTCACGGAAGAACACAGCGAGCAGAGTATTGCAGGATCTCTATATATGGAATCCATGTTGATTTTTACATAGCAGGTTTCTGTGAGCGTAATACATATTCCGTAATTCTTGGTTGATGTCAACGATACAGGCGTATCATATTTACCTCGATCTCATGATCCTTCTTCGAAATGAAAATGCCCTGCGCTTCTTTTCAGTAGCTAGCTACTCTTGGTTGCTCCATGCGACCTACGATAAACAGCTCGTTCTTGTTCAGGTCTCAGCGCTGTTCTTCATCTTCCTGCCATTGGAAGTTTCAACAGCACGCCACTGACAGTATGAACACTCGTTTGCTCCGTGTTATCTTCAAAAGTTAACATGAGGCAAGGGAACCTTCAGATAGTCAGTTCTGATCTAACGAAAAAATTCGGATGTAAGGAAGGAGAAGAACATATCTAAATACGGAACATGAAAACATTTGGAACATCTTCCCCAAACCCTACAAATGACAACGCCGTTTAAAACAGGATAATGGCGTATGACCTGATAAAACTCGTTTATTCACTTGAATATGATCGATCTAACGTGAAAATTATCAACATAATGTTGCACGCAGTTTAAAACGGCTGGACGAGAAAGTTTCAAGCCTGGATCAAGGGGAGAAAGCAATTTCACTGGGCGCCCAGCCATATTCTTGAATAAAAAAATCATCCACCGCATGTTGTTTATCGATCATTCATATGATTTTGAAACGCATACGAGTTGTTTCTTGAACATTTTTGAATAAATTCTGAGTTGATTTCTGAACGAATAATAAGTTTTTTCTAATGCATGCATAGTTTACGTGGTGTGTCTGCCAGGGAAATCCCTTCGCGTGTAGAAATAAAAAAAAGGGGATGGTGCTATACGAGCTCAGTCGAATAAACCCGAACGGATGAATGCCGATCACTGTTTGTTTATGTGGTTGATTGGGTGTGCGAATGATTAGCGTTGTTATTATTACCAGAGAAATTCATAAAGTCAGACTATCAGGTTGGAAAGATCACATATTATGTTCTGGGTGTATCCAAGAAAAGGAAATTTTGACAAAGTGTTTGCCAAATCGCTACATTACCAGTTGTTACTGCCGGTTAGTAGCCGCATTAAGTTCTGTTCTCGATAAAGTGCGGGAAACGCGTCGTACGAACACGCAATGACACCTAACTGGCGAATAAAAGCGGGATAACTGAACCTGTGCCGCTGGCAGGGTTACTGAAATTAACCAGAGATTAAGTTTAGACAGTGGCAGCAATAGTTGTGATGAAAAGATTATGTGTTAGAACGAGGAAGGAGAAGAAACGGGGACACCTCACAAATTATAAGGAAGAATTTGACGATTCCAAAATTGTATGAAAAATTCGGTACTACTACTTGTCGATCTCATGCTTGAGGAAGTGGAGCGTATGAACGAAATGTGAAACTATTTCTTAATATAAGACTTTTTGCTTGTAGTAGGCCATAATAGCCATTTGATATTAGTACTTCATGAGTTATCTTCTGCTGTGTTATTTATTTAAATAAAGTACACAGAAACGACCATTTATGCAAAAACAGTGTCACTTATCAGGTGTGTTACAAATGCTGCAATATAAGAAAGGCCCATTTCCTTTTATTTAGCAGACAGTGGGGAAATAGATGTAATCAAATCGAGAAACCACACTGGTGTTGGGTAATATTTGCATTAACACAGCTTTTTCAGTATCAGACAGCAATACTTTCATTTTTCATGTAGCAAAACATTTGACGGACTTTGATGTGGTAATGGATTGTTTCACAAATATGCAATCACGGAGTGTAAAGCTGTAGCAAGATTAGTGACAAAAAAAGTGCCGGGACATTCGGATTTAAGAAATGTGTACTCTGTTGATTGTCTCTTGTTTTTACTGGTTTTATGTTTCCTACATTTAACTTTGTGTCACATTAATGAGAAAGTTATTAACAAGTAGATTGTCTGCAGATGAATGCTCTCATTTTCCATCTTGTAAAGTCATCAGAATACCAAAACGAATTGTAAAATGATTCAGATAAGATATCTGTATGATGCGAAAAGTGGCAGTTGACCCTGATTAAGGAAAAGTGTGAAGTACCTCACATGAGTACTAAGAGAAATCAGTTAAATTTCGGGGGTCATAAATCACTCAAATCTGAAGGCTGTAAATTCAACTAAATACCTAGGGATTACAATAACAAATAACCTAAATTGGAACGATGACGTAGATAATATTGTCGGTAGAGCAAACCAAAGACTGCGATTCATCGGCAGAACACTTAGAAGGTGCAACAGGTCTACTAAAGAGACTGCTTACACCACGTTTGTCCGCCCTATTCTGGAGTATTGTTGTGCGGTGTGGGATCCGCATCAGGTGGGACTGACAGATGACATCGAAAAAGTACAAAGAAGGGCAGCTCGTTTTGTATTACCGTGAAATAGGGGAGATAGTGCCACAGACATGATACGTGAATTGGAGTATTAAACATTAAAACAAAGGAGATCTTCTCATGAAATTTCTACCACCAGTTTTCTTCTCCGATTGCGAAAGCATTCTTTTGGCACCCACCTACATAGGTAGAACTGATCATCACGATAAAATAATATAAATCAGGACTCGCACAGAAAACTTTAAGTTCTCGTTTTCCCTGCGCGCCATTCGAGAGTGGAACGGTAGAGAGACAGCTTGAAGGTGGCCCATTGCACCCTCTGCCAGGCAATGTAGTGCGATTAGCAGAGTAACCACGAAGATGTAGATGGAGGCAACAAAGAGTGCAAATTTTCTGAAGAGTTCTTATTCTCCATGTCACAAATAACGCAACCAAGTATTAATTGGGAGATTTTTTATAAGAGGGTTAGGATGTCAAATCGGTCGACTATGAGCAGGAGAGGCACCACAGGACTTTTCAACTTCCACTGTCCTGAATATACTCTTGATGGCTTCCAATACAAAATATACACATTTGAATTGCATAGAGCGAAAGACAGCGTCGTGCGAAAGAAGACTGCTGTGTGAAGAGGCGTGGCACTGCACTTTGGCAGACTTAAGACCGAATAACAAGCCTTACATATCCTCAAACGTATATGTTTCATAATTCCAACTCATCAGAAAGATGCACGCTGAAAAATGAACACGTGTTGAAACCTTCCCGTCTCCTCTATGCCTCTTTTGTTAATGATAACCTTCCCTTTTACAATAACCTATGTAACGTTCTCTTAGGGTTTCTACCTCTTGCTTAATAATAACAAATGAAATCTTCCCTTTGAAATTTATTCTCTTTCTCAATCTTCGCATACAAATTTAATTGCTGCTTATTAAAAGTGATTTTCTGATTATTTCGACGAAACATAGAATGTGTCGTCGTCGTGGCCCTCAGTCATTACCTGCAATAACCCAAAACTGTTCCTTACCTTTCTTACTGTTACTGGATCGCCATCTGATTCCTACATCGAACTGCGACATGAATATACTTACTCCGTTTTACTATACTGTATTACCTGTTGGTGGACTGTCGTAATAAGTGGGTGTATTTATTACCAAAGCTGACGTCATTTTTTTAATAGCAAAGCTGACGTTATTCTATAATTAATTTGACTGAAGTTACGTAATTCATAGTTACACTTTTTCTTGACAACAATAAAATTTTTGCAAAGTTTTATGTTGATAGTTTCTGGGATGGATTGTAATCAGTAATGCAACATTGTTGGCAAAAATTAATTATATTCTGAAAACGCTTCAAATACTTACTGTTGGTAATGAAATGATTTTACAAACGTTCAAATGGGACTTACTTTTTACAATAATCGTACAACTAGCATTGCGCAATCATAACTTCAGTAGTCTTGAGTTTCGCAAAGAATTAATTCAATAATATTAGTTCCTCTTATTATAATAGTTAGCCGATGTCTCTGTACATCTGTTTATAATCTCTTGTAAATGATAGCTGGTGGCTGGCAGGCATACTACTCCTCTCAACCTCTCGCTTCAGACCTGCTACCGACTCGCTTCACTTTTCGCTCACTACTGACTTCCTACGAACGCTAAAATGCGGTCTCTCCTGCCAACAACGCTTTCTGGTGCAGACAATCCCTGCTACCTCTACAAAATGTATCAATGCGCGGCCTTTCCCGCTCTTTTCTTAAAATGTATCCATACGCGGTTTCTCCCGCCCTTTTTAAAATTATATCAACAATACTTTGATGCAGATATTCCCTGCTACCACAATTATTTCCAACATGACAAATATTAATTATACCTACTTAATCCTATTAATAAAATATAAACATATTTCATAAACTGTGATTTGACACTAGACAATAGAAATATACACGTCTTACAATGTATCAAAAATCGATTTTTTTTTAAATTTTTTGTGTCCTATCGCAAACAGACGATGGGTTGGGGGGAGGGTAGATGCCACTATCAAGTTTTTGCTCCAGTTGGGAAATATCGTCGACCTGGGGCTGGCAAACAAAAAGAAGAAACGAGTGCAGTACAAGACGAATGAGCCGCTACGTCCTTGCAGCTCTCGTCATGTTGCTAGGCTGCGAACTGGAACTGCCTCTCCGGTGCACTGCGCACGCGTCCGCCTTATCGGAGTGACGTAGGAAGAAGTCGATTTAAGGAAGGCGAGGCGCCCCATATCGCTAGCGAACCACTGCCCCACACCGCTAACAGTCGCTATCAACGTTTATTTATTAATTTTTTCGTGAGAAGTAATTACCCACCAGTGCAGTTGAGCAACAGACAAACAGCGTAACTGTGGCCCAATGATTTGTTGACCGTTCTTCCAAGAACGGGTCTGCGGAGGAGGAAAAGGATGTACAGAGGACTTCTGTTTGCATAATTTATGAAATGTTCAATGCACAGGTTCACGCAAAATTATTTCACCGTTTTACTTATACATGCTGTATCTGAAAGAATAATCCGATTTGGCAAGTCTACATTTTTGAATACTGACCCTATGACTTACCTTAGAAGGTAGGTCGAGGACAGATAAATCTACGTTTCTAACATTTGTAGACTTAGAGAAAGCTTTAGACAGTGTTGCTGGAATTCTCTTCTTCAAATTCTGAAGGTGGCAGAGGCCAAATACTGGGAGCGAAAGGCTATTTTCAATTTTTAAAGAAAGCAGATGGCAGTTATAAGAGTTAAGGGGCATAAAAGAAAAGCAATAGTTTGGGAAGGGAGTGAGACAGGGTTGTAACCTGTCCCTGATGTTATTCAATCTGTATATTGAGCAAGTAGTAAAGGAGAGAAAAGAAAAATTTGGAGTTGGAATTAAAAATCATGGAGCAGAGATTTGCCAATGACATTGCAATTCTGTCAGAGACAGTAAAGGACATGGAAGAGAAGTTTAACGGAATGGATAGTGTCTTGAAAGGAGGAAAAGCAAAACGAGGATAATTGAATGTTGTCGAATTGAATCAGATGATTTTGAGGGAATTAGACTAGGAATGAGACACAAAGTACTAAATGTGTATTGCTATTTGGGAAGTAAAATAACTCATGATGGTAGAAGTCGAGAGTATGTAAAATGTAGACTGCCTGTGGCAAGGAAAGCGTTTCTGAAGAAGAGAAATTTGTTAACATCGAGTATAGATTTAAGCGTCAGGAAGTCTTTTATGAAAGTGTTTATGTGGAGTGTAGCCATATATGGTAGTGAAACATGGGCGATAATTAGTTTAGAGAAGGAGAGAATAGAAGCTTTGGAAATGTGGTGCTACAGAAGAATGCTGAAGATTAGATGGGTAGATCAATTAAACTAATGAGGAGGTACTGAAGGCAATTGGGAATTTGTGGCACAACTTGACTAGAAGAAGAGATCGGTCGGTAGGGCGTGTTCTGAGGCATCACCAGTTTAGTGTTGGAGGGCAGCGTGAAGGGCAAAAACCATAGAGGATAACCAAGACATGAATACACTAAACAGATTCATAAGGATGTATTTTGCAGTTGTTACTTGAAGAAGTTTGTGCAGTATAGAGCAGAATGGAGGGCTGCATCCAACCAGTCTCTGAAGACCACAACAAGAACAACATTTTTGTAACTAATATACATATACGAGGGTCATTCAATAAGTAATGCCCCACATTATTTGTCTCAGAACATATTTACTGTTTAGAGTCAGAATTAGGTGACAATATACATCAACATGTCTTTTCCATGTCCTATGTTTCTACGTAGACTCCATCACGATCAATGGCCTTACGCCACTGCTGTGGAAGTGCATTTATTCCCTGTAGGCGTAGCCCTGTTTTCACTGCATCACTGACACTCTCGTCGTCTTCGAAGTGTGTTCCCCATAGAGAATCTTCAAGTGGCCCAAAGAGATGGAAGGCCGAGGTTACCACGCCTGGACTGTAGTACGGATGATGAAGTGATGTCCCACCTAAGTTGCCCATATGTTCACGTGTTCTCTGCTTTTTGTGCGGGTGTGCATTATTGTGTTGGAGCAATATTTCTGCCGGATTCTTGTCTGATCGAACACGTCGGAAACGGATCTTGAGTTTGTTCAGAGTCTTTACGTATGCCTCTGAATTAATGATTGACCGTCTAGGCATCACATCCATGAGAATGACGTCATTACAATCCCAGAAGACTGTCACCATGACTTTTCTGGCAGAGGGCTTTGTCCTGAATTTCTTCTTTTGTGGTGAACGAGGACGATGCCACTCCATGGACTGCCTTTTTGTTTCAGGTGCAAAGTGGCGCACACAGCCTTCGTCCGCAGTAACGATCCGTGACAGAAAGGCCTCTCTGTCGGTCTCAAAACGCTCCAACAATTCAGATGAAAAGACCTTGCTTTGAATCTTGTGGTCCGCTGTGAGCATTCGTGGAACTCATCGTGAGCGCCTCTTTCAATATCCCAGAGTCTCGATCACTGCAGACGCACTTCCATTGCTGACCGACAACTGTAGAGCCAATTGTCGAGTTGTGATGCGCCGGTCGGCACGAATAATGGCATCCGCACTATTCAGCACGTCCGGAGCAGTGGCTGTGGCAGGGCGTCCCGAGCGTGGCTGACCTTGGAGCTCTGTTTCTGCATTTCCTGAGGCTGTAACTTTCTTTACCCATCGCCCAGCTGAACTCCTAACAACTGCAGCATCGCCATACACTGCACACAAGCGTTTATGGATGTTCACAACGGTTTCTTTTTCTGCACACAATAATTCAATAAAAGCATGCCACTTGTAACGTGAATCGTATGTAGACACCATTTAGACACTGTACTAAGGCTGTGACATCTTCTCAACTTCGTCGGCACACAGAACAAAAATAAAATGTGGTGCAGCAACAAGGACGTTTGTTTATGTATATGAATGGCTTTTTAAAAAAATGTGGGGCATCACTTACTGAACAACACTGTTACAATGAATATTCTTTTTTAATTAACGGCAAACCCAGAATGTCTTTTTTTCATACCTTTTCATAGGTGTTCATTTTACACCCTTTAAGTGAATGGCATATGTCAATCTGGTATTCAAATTGTTCCACACTACAGCGAGCAAGTCATGAGTTTCGGCTTCCACAGCTGGTGTTAGGCGATGTCTCAGCTCATTCATTGATGTTGATAACCGAGGCACATAGAGTCTTTTATAAACCCCCACAAGAAATATCACATACAATCAAGTTCGGTGACCATGTAGGGCCGTAATGTAGGGGTGAATCATACGGTCCATCGCTACCAATCCATCGTTCGGTGATTCTTTGATTTAAAAATCCCTCCACTTCAAGACGCCAGCGTGGCAGTGCCCCATCCTGTTGGTAAATGAAGTCGTCTGAATGTGGGGCACGGAACAACCACATGAAGTTGTACAACATGGCAGGAATCCTCCAAAATTTGATGTGTTTTGTGTAGTTTCACAGGAAAAGTTGTACAGTACATTTTTCTTTGCCGAGAACACTGTTCACTGAAGCACATATCTCGATATGCTTCAGAACTTCCTTTTCCCAGAGTTTGAGACTGTTGAGGATGAAGGAGAGGGATGTTAGAAGTCACTGTGGGAGTTTTTATTATTTCTTTTCATTGGTGGAAACCGGAGAGCCTATCAGAAGTAGATAACAGCCATGTCTACAGGTATATAAGAAACAATGTTTTCTGATTCAGCAGTAAACAAAAATACCCTGAAGAAGGTGTGGCTTACAACAGGAAAGGAAACGTGGGTAGTTATATATATATTGACAATGCGGTCGCAAACCCACAAAAATGTTGTTGAAACCTAAGTTTATAAATGTACCTGAGTACAGGCCCACGTGAAAGGTGGAATTACGACTGCACTGAGTTTGTAATGGAGGTGGATTGAACACGTAGCTTGGCAAACAGATGGCGGATAAGCAAATGAATATAACGGGAAAAAAATCTTGAGGACACCATTACAGAAAGACTAGGAGAAGTAGGAGGAGGTGTGATAAGAGATACTATACTGGGATAACAATTTCACAGATCTGTGGAAGTCCTAAACTCGAAACAATGAACCTAGCGTAGACCTACATTACTTCTGAATTATTGAGGCGCGCGGGAGCCAGATATGACCAAATTATTCCACGTGGTGAGCAGGACAAATGAGACAGGTTAAATATCCTCAGACATCGGAAATAATGCAATAAATGCAATACTAAAGAAAGCAGTTGATGGTGTGAATACTATGGAAACATCAGCATGGCTGTAAGATATGACATTAATTATCTTCTGAAGAGAAGGCCACCTCGGGAAATATCACTCTGGAGTCCTGAGAAATGCTGGAAAACGTAACTTCAGTAGAGGCAGCCAATCGATTTGAAAGTGCCGGCTGTTTTGTATGCAATGAGCACAAGACGGTAGGCCGATGTCGGGACGTGATAAATTGGCAAAAAGATCCTATCGTGTTTGTACTTGCCTCTGTCCGTACGTTGTCTGAAGCTGGTTCATTTGCACATAGGTATCAAAAAGGAATGGTACATTACACGCAGCCACGCATTGCGGTGCAAGGACAGTGATCGTAACAAGGTCCTAACTGACAGCGACGCAATAAGAGGGCCACACGTTGTCAAAGCTGACAGGAGTTGCTATTGTCAGTTAATACGCACCATTCTCAAAAAGTTTCCCAGAGAACATAGAGAAGCGGACTGCACAGAGAGCACACTTGGAATCTGACACTTCGCGGTAATGACGTTTCCCACAGCCGCACTCACGACTGTACACCTCCTGTGGGCCAGCGACCACAGCGATCGGGCAGCAGCTGCCTGGCGCCGTGCAGTGTGCTCAGGCGTCTCGCCGTTTGGCCTCTTGTCAAACAATGCGTAATGTCCACCGACGGCGCAATGTGTGGAGGATGCAGAAGAGAGGGCAACACTGCGTTGGAATAAACACCGTGGTTTTTGTTCACATTAAAAAGCATTACTGGGCCCGTGATATACACACATAAAGAAAAAAAAATTGTGTCTCCTCGGTTCCGAGAGTTCCGGAACGTGTACCGAAAATTGGGATATAGATCAACATACACATCATTTCTGCCCTTTTTATTGCTCGTTAAAACCACATATTGCATGTTGTACCACCATACGGCGAGACCTTCAGGAGGTGGTGGTCAAGATTGCTGTACACACAGTACTACTAATACGCAGTAGCACGTCCTCTTGCGTTGATGCATGCCTGTATTCGTCTTGGCATACTATCCACAAGATCAAGGCACTGTTGGTCCAGATTGCTTCACTCCTCAACGGAGATTTGGCGTAGATCCCTCGGAGTAGTTAGTAGGTCATGTCGTCTATAAACAGCTTTTCAATCCATCCCAGGCATGTTCGATAGGGCTCAGGTCTGGAGAACATGCTGACCACTCCAATCGAGAGAAGTCGTTATCCTGAAGGAAGTCATTCAGAAGATGAATGCCTCACCCGTATGTAGCCGATATGGTTGTGCTATCTGTCGGAGGATGGCATTCACGTATTGTACAGCCATTACGGCTCCTTCCATGACCGCCAGTGGTGTACGTCAGCCCCACATAATGCCACCCCAAAGCAGTAGTGACCCTCCAGCTTGCTGCACTCTCTGGACAGTGTATCTATCGCGTTCATTCTCACGGGGTTGCCTCCAAACACGTCTCTTACAGTTGTCTGATTAATGGCATATACGACACTCATCGGGGAAGAGAAGGTGATGCCAGTCCAGAGCGGTCCATTCAGCTAGTTGTTGGGCCCATCTGAAACGCGCTGCATGGCGTCGTGGTTACAAAGATGGACCTCACCAAGGACATCAGGAGTCAAGTTGCCCATCATGCAGCCTAACGCGACGTCCTGTGGCTGCACGAAAAGCATATTCAACATGCTGGCGCTACTGTCAGGGTACCTCCGAGCCAAACTCCGGAAATAGCGGTAATCCACTGCAGTAGCACTCCTTCGGCGGCCTGAGTGAGGCATGTCATCGACAGTTCCTATCTCTCTCTGTATCTCCTCCATGTCCGAACAAGATGTCTGGACACTTCTCTTGTTGAGAGCCCTTGCTGGTACAAAGTAACAATCCACACGCGATCGAAACCTGGTATTGGCCGTCTAGGCATGGTTTAACTACATACATAACGAGCTGTATACCTCCTTCCTGGAGGAATGACTGGAACTGATCGGCTGTTGGACGCGTCCATCTATTAGGCGCTCGTCATTCATGGTTGTTTACATCTTTGTGTGGGTTTAGTGACAGGACTGAACAGTCCTGTTTTCAGGAGTTATGGGAACTGGGCTGATGCAAAATTGTCTTTGATGTGTGGAGTAGGATGTAGAATCCCAAAGCACCACACAACAATCTCTAGCGTGAAATGCATCCTCCAGAGACAGCACACAGAACGCTCGCCGAATTGCGCCGTTACAGCATTCAACACTAATGGCGGTGATGTTTTGAGTTTATATTTCATACCATTCCTTGATACCATTTCTTCGGGTTATTGGGGGAAACCACATTAAGATGTTGTTTGACAGATTTTTTGGGATTTTGTTTTGGGTGCAAGGAATTAATTACAATTTAATCAAGTTTTGACAATTTTCATTCATGTTTCGAATAGTTTCTGTGAATTTTTGAATTATTTCAGCCAAAAATAACAAAGTTATGCTGTGATGTCCGCTGAAGGTTGTGAGTAGTGAAGTGTGTGTAGCACAGCCATTCCGATTTTCATATGAAATCAAAAAGGTTTTGATTTTACATTAATAACTTATTTCTAAGAATATGAACCTCAACGCAAGTGAAAATAATGAAAATTAAAATGTCTGCAGGCGTTGGAACAATTTACCTCGATTTTCACTATTTTTTCTCTAATTATGCAAAGAAAAATACCCTTAAAATATGATACCATCTCACGAATTGTTTCATATAATTTATGGCCTTGGTGTTGACGGCAAGTGCGAGGCGCCTCCTGAGAGGGAACAATTTTCTGTCCGGCGTGCGTATCTCGGAGAAGGAGAGAGAAAGGCAACGGAAATGAACACCTCCTGCTGGCAAAGTACGTCGCAGTGAGAATGGAGCGGACTGAGCCTGGGAATGAGCAGCATCTGATGTGGCGCACAGGGCTTTTTACTAGTAAGCGATTCCAGCCACTGTGTTGCGCGATCGCTTATCTCAGTCACTGCAATTTCAGTGTTCATGCAGTGATTGGAAGGAGCGACCGTATTTCCGGTGTAACATTTTAGAAAGACCGAGTGCACCATCTTCCATTACGGTGCCAGTATGGCCACCGGATGACACAATACTTGACTTGAATTCACTCACTGGGTTTGCGTAAGAGCAAGATATCTTAGTGCTTCGGCTAAGATCAGATGGCAGAAGTACTTCGAACGTCAGACCTACGCAAGAGTTATCGTTGTCGGTACGTAGGGGGAAGGGGGAAGGAGTGGGGGGGGGGGAGGGGGTCTCGCGGAAAACTGCGGACGGAGTGCGTGGGAGGCGGCAGCCCAGTCCAGGACAAGAGGCGAGTCTCGCTGCCGACCACCACTGCACTGGCTGCCGC
The DNA here is from genome assembly GCF_021461395.2 of Schistocerca americana. Lineage (NCBI taxonomy): Eukaryota > Metazoa > Arthropoda > Insecta > Orthoptera > Acrididae > Schistocerca > Schistocerca americana. Next base: position 103,772,664 of record NC_060129.1, on the reverse strand, counting down.
GGCGCCCGACGTGTCTGGTGAGTCTCCACGTACTCCTTCCATCAACGTACGGTAGGTATATACTGTGCGTGTAACTTCCCTCAATTTGGCTGTCTCCTGTTCTCAGTGTTGTCCACACTGAAAAGTGCCGGCTATGAAAATGGGGAAAACTAAAGTGAGACCGAGATGTTTCTCTCTTTTCTAAATTACTTTCCGCGACCTGTAGCGCGACAGTTCTTATTAAGAACTCTCGTATTGGCTAACGTTAGCTTTGAAAGCTACTTACAATTGCTTCTTACAGCACAATTTATGTATTGGTGCTACTAGCAGTGGTTCTTGAACGAAAGTTGCTTTTATGTAAACTTGTCGGATCCAAATGACAACTGAAGCAGGCGAGAGTTCCGGAATGAAACTCTCACTCTACAGCGGAGTGTGCGCTGATATGAAACTTCCTGGGAAATCAAAACTGTCTGCTTAACCGAGACTCGAACTCGGTACCTTTGCCTTTCGCGGGCAAGTAGGAAGGTAGGAGACGAGGTACTGGCGGAAGTGAAGCTGTAAGGAGGGGTCGTGAGTCGTGTTTAGGTAGCTCAGTCGGTAGAGCACTTGAAAGTCAAAGGTCCGAGTTCGAGTCTCGGTCCAGCACACGGTTTTAATCTGCAAGGACGTTCCAGAAATAAACCTGTTGCTGCTTTCTTGGGTTTGTTACCACTTTGCATAAGTAACCAGCCTTGCTATGGCAGAGACTGGCATGATAGTACGTCGATCACACATGTTAACCAGGCTTTTGTTTTCTCCGCACATTCCCCATCCACAAAATTAGTAGAAATTGGCCCTTAGCTCAGGTACTGGGTACGATCTTGGTAACAGCAGTTATAGCTGCATGGTATGCTACTTAGCGATTACGATAGATCGACCATTATCGGTAGAAGGCAAGGTAGGACTGAAAACTGTACCTCTGAATGTTGATAAACTGAGGAACGAATGCGGTAATATGCCCACATGAGTGTGTTGCACTATGTCCAGAAAATTCCTGATCACCCTGCCATGCACGTGTTGAACACGTATGTAAGATTACTTAGCATTTGTGTGTTGTTGTTGTTGTAATGACGTTAGTAGTAGTAGTAGTAGTAATAGTAATAGTCTTTAATAAGTAGATCACTTTTTACAAGCATACTGGACACGTCTTGATATTACAATTTAGGAACGATAAACTAATGTAAGTCATATACAGAGACATTTGCAGGCTTATAGGTCTAGAATGGCAAGAGTGCGACAAATAGTTAGCTGTGACCTTATAATAGGAATTAACCTAGCATTTACCGGATATGATTTAGAGATACCACAAAAATCTAAATTAGATGAGTAGATGAAGAGTAGAGCATCCACCCTCCCGAATACAAGGCCAGTCAGTTTAAGACAGTGCTACCTCATTCGGTTTATCTCTTGCGTGCAATACTTCAAGTGGCAGGGAGCTAGGATGGAGGGGTAAGGTGCTGCTGGTGCCCAAATTAAACAGTCTATTATACAATACGAACTCATCAATCAAACTCGATAACTTGAAAAATTACAGAGATCCGTGATTAATGAATTTCGCATGTTATATGAGCCACAGCCTATGAAACGTTAACAAAATTTAACTGTATTTTTACTCTAAGGCCGTCTAGCAACACTACTCACACTTCACAGATCAACAACAGCGGTTGCTTCGAACTTAACACCGAGTGACGCATTCAGTTAAATTCAAACAGAATGAAATAATAGGTCAAAAATGAAAGAATGAATAAGTGAAATTAAATGTATATCAGGCTTGTAGTCAAATAAATTCTTAGTACACCAACCAATGGCAAAAGGTTTACTAGTTACATAGACAACAAAACCAAAATATCTTCATGAACAATATGGAGACGCTCTATACAAGCAAAATCTGAAATAAGAGCTGCTTCTACTCATTAAGTTTTCCAACACAATTGTTCAAGAAATCTGACATGATTTAAAATTTACAGTCCTCGCTCCGAGAGACAGTTCGAAGTTACAAATCAGTACCGAAAATCATGATAAGCCACTCAGTCCAAACCGGCGACCTATTGGCTCAATCTATTATTTGACACATCAAACGGGCACGCTAAAAGGCGCCTAGTCTCTACAGAAATTAATCTTGCACCCAGAACACAAGTAAACAGTGTGCTAATGTAGAGATTAAGATAGTGGACCAACAATTATACCTGTTGTCACAAGCGCCAGCACTGTGTGGAACAAATTTTTACGCTCTCTCGGATTCAGGAACTTAGGTGACCAAACATCCGCCCCAAGGTAATGGTCTACCTTGGTCCTTTTAAAACAACTTCGTCGTAACTGAAACGTCTTGTTGTTGTTGTCATCAGTACTAAGATTGGTCTGTTGCTGCTCTCCGTGCTACTCTATCCCGTGCAAGGTTCTTCATCTCCAAGCATCTACTGCATCTAACATCCTCCGAATCTGCTTAGTGTATTCATCTCTTGGTCTCCCTCTACGATTTTTACCCTCCACGCTGCCCTCCAATACTAAATTGGTGATACCTTGATCCCTCAGAACATGTCCTACCAACCGATCCCGTCTTCTGGTCAAGTTGTGCCACAAACTTCTCTTCTCCCCAATTGTATTCAGTACTTCCTCATTAGTTACATGATGTACCCATCTAATCTTCAGCATTCTTCTGTAGGACCACATTTCGAAAGCTTCTATTCTCTGTTTGTGTAAACTATTTATCGTCCATGTTTCGCTTCCATACATGGCTACACTTCATACAAATACTTTCAGAACAGTCTTCCTGACCCTTAAATTTATACTTTATGTTAACAGATTTCTCTTCTTCACAAAGGCTTTCTTTGCCTTTGCCAGTCCAGTCTACATTTTATATCCTCTCTACTTCGACCATCATCAGTTATTTTGCTCCCGAAATAGCAAAACTCCTTTACTACTTTAAGTGTCTCATTTCCTACTATAATTCCCTCAGCATCACGTCATTTAATTCAACTACATTCCATTATCCTCGTTTTGCTTTACTTGATGTTCATCCTATATCATCCTTTGTGGACACTGTCCATTCAGTCCAACTGCTCTTGCAGGTTCTCTGCTGACTCAGACAGAATTACAACGTTATCAGCAAACGTCAAAGTTTTTATATCTTGTCCATAGTTTTTAATTCCTACTCCAAATTTATCTTTTGTTTTCTTTACTGCTTGCTCAATGGAACATTGGGGATCGGCTACAACCCTGTCACTACTTTCCCAACCACTCCTTGCCTTTCATGCCCCTCAACTCTTATAACTGCTAACTGGTTTCTGCAAAAATTGTAAATAGCCTTTCGCTCCCAGTATTTGACAACTGCTACCATCAGAATATGAAAGAGACTTCCAGTCAACATTGTCAAAAGCTTTCTCTAAGTCTACAAATGCTAGGAACGTAGGTTTACCTTTCCCTAGTGTAAGATAAATCGTTGGGTCAGAATTGCCTCACGTGTTCCAACATTTCTACGGAATCCTAACTGATTTTCCCCGAGGTCGGCTTAACCAGTTTTTCTATTCGTCTGTAAAGAGTTCGTGTCAGTACTTTGCAGCCGTGAAATATTAAACTGATAGTTCCGTTATTTTGACACGTGTCAACACCTGCTTTCTTTGGGATTGGAATGGAATTATTACATTCCTTTTGAAGTCTGAGGGTTCTTCACGTGTCTCATACATCTTGCTCACCAGATGGTAGAGTCTTGTCAGGGCTGGCTCACCCAAGGCTGTCAGTAGTTCTAATGGCATGATGTCTACTCCAGGGGCCTTGATTCGAAGTAGGTTTTTCAGTGCTCTGTCAAGTTCTTCATGCAGTATCATATCTCCCATTTGATATTCACTTACGTCCTCTTCCATTTCCGTAATAATGCCCTCAAGTACATCGCCCTTGTGGAGACCCTCTACATAGTCTCGCCACCTCTCGACCTTGCCTTCTTTGCTTAGAATAGATTTCGATTTGAGCTTTTGATATCCATTTAGATTCACCTTTTCTCCAAACGTCTCTTTAATTTTCCTGTAGGCGGTATCTATCTTACCCCTAGTAATGTATACCTCTAAATCCTCTCATTTGTCCTGTAGCCATCACTGCTTAGCCATTTTTCACTTCCTGTTCTGGCGTTGGGAACTTGCTTATTCTGTATAAGAAATAGTAGTATATAATAATAATGATGCTGTCACTATTAATTGGTAATATTTACTGGCAAAATAAAACCTAACACTAGATTGCGTACTTACAGCTATCCTGTGTGGCCGTTTTTCAGTACGACTTAAAAAGAGAGAAGGATTATTAATTGATCAATTGATCACCGATGCGTCGGTTCTCGATTGTGTTCAGGAGACGTACTGATTGATTCCTCCAAGGGGTTTTGTTAATTGACCTTTTGACCTGGATTGCCTTCACGCTATCAGAATCTTCGATGAAAATACCTAAGGGACCTATGTGAATATAAAAATAGAAATGAAAGCAAATTAGTCGAATTTCGTAAGAGAAAGATTAACAGATCGGAAGTTGAACACATTAGTGGTCTCCCAAATACAATCGAGACACTGCGTGCGATAAAGAGCGAACCTGTACAAAGCAAATATATAATTTGAACATCATTTTTGGTTAGTGAAAGAAAAAGATAAGAAGAAAATTACTCCATCGTAAAATATTAATATATCTTGAACAAATTGGCTTTAAACTTCTAGACACTGACAAGTACAGAATAAGTACATCGGTTACAGCTGATATTTATTTTGTACATGGCGCAGTCCAATAATTGCTGCTTTGTCAGTCCGTTCCTTCTTCACCCGAGCAACCGAGACGTTTCTTCGTTGTTTCACATAATTTTTACATAAGATAAAAATACAACTGGTAGCAATGCTATGTAGTACGTCTTAACATGTCAGCGACCAGAGTACCAGAGTAATGAAGTCTCTGGAATACTTCTTAACAAAAGATAGATTGTTCTTTCTTCTGTTTCGCTGATTCTTGTATCAAGCGCTGCGGCAATAATTTTAAATATCTGCGCCCAGCGGGTCATAGTGTTTATTTAGAGTATTTAAACGCTGGACGCGCGTCTTGGTATAGGCGCACGTTACAAAAATATTTCGTCTCTTTACTCTCGCGCTGTGATGCTCAGCATCTTTATGACAAATACATCATTTGCAAAGTATCTGAAATCCATTAATATTACATTGCTTTCCGAGTGAGGAGCGATGACTCCAAAAAAACAAAACAAAAAAAAAAAAGTGTCTCAAATGGCTCTGAGCACTATGGGACTTAACTTCTGAGGTCACCAGTCCCCTAGAACTCAGAACTACTTAAACCTAACTAACCTAAGGACATCACACACATCCATGCACGAGGCAGGATTCGAACCTGCGACCGTAGTGGTCGCGCGGTTCCACACTGTAGCGCCTAGAACCGCTCGGCCACCCTGGGCCGGCGCGATCACTCCGTCAGGATCATCGCGACTCACGCGTAGTTGTAATATTATTGCTTTCATCAATCAAATTAGTATTACTTACTAGAATTCTTTACAATAGATTTCATATATGACATTAGGCAAAGTGGTTGACATAAAGAATAACAGGTAAATATATTCGTACGACTGAAATTGATGGTAAATTGTTCATGGAGTAATTACATGACTATTGAACCGGACTGGTTCTAATGTATTATACAAGGATAACAGATGTTCATTTCTCGGTAAGAGACAATGAAATTAGGCTAAAGATACATATACATAGATACATTATACATGGCATAATAAATATTAAAAAATAACAAAGAAATAAATAACTTGACTTCGCAGGAAGTCTGGGAGCAGTGTGCACTCTTGGAAAAATATATTACAAAGAACTGACATTCTTGTTATACAGTGACATTTACAGGGCCAGCCGGGGTGGTGGAGCGGTTCTAGGCGCTACAGTCTGGAACCACGCGACCGCTACAGTCGCAGGTTCGAATCCTGCCTCGGACATGGATGTGTGTGATGTCTTTAGGTTAGTTAGGTTTAAGTAATTCTCAGTTCTAGGGGACTGATGACCTCAGAAGTTAAGTCCCATAGTGCTCAGAGCCATTTGAACCATTTATAGGAATATTTTTGTCGTGGTCTGGACGTAGATTTCTTGCGCTAAACTCCTAGCACTTTACTGATTTATGGCTTTCATGACATGCAAAAAAAAAAAAAAAAAAATGTTTCACTGCGCTTTGGGTGGGTATGACTTGCACTGGGAGTGGTAGAACTTCAGGTATAAATGGCAGCACTACACTTGAGTGAGGGAAATTGATTGCACTTTCACAGTGGAGGAAACGTAGGGCATCAGTTTCACTGTGGAGGTTGAAGTGTTTGTCTGGATATGATGGTGCGTTGGAAATTTGTCGTGGATCAGGAACTGGAAGACTGGTTCTGCAACGTGTTGAGCCGTTTGGTGGCGGCCTCTGTTTCACTTGATGCATGTTCGAGTTTCCAATCATGTTCTCGTACATGAAAACTACAGAGATAATCTGTATTAGAATGTCCTTATTTACTAATAACTTAGTCTAAAAGAAAAGTGGATTAGGTAAGGATAACAATAATGTTTATGTACGTAAGGTCTCATTCTGTTATCGTATTTATTTATTTTTCTGGTTTTATTTGGGTCGACAAGTTTTCGTCATTACTTGGCCTGATCTACAAGTCCGGTAGCAATTGTCAAAGTCGAGTTTGAGACATTTCAGATTAGTGTCTTGGTGATTTTATAAGGTATATAAGTGCTTAACTCATGGTTTTATCAGATTTTATATTGTAAGGATTTCAAACACATTTGGAGTCCGCGATCGTTGTGCAAAGGAAACTGGATTGTTGAGCGCAGCGTACTCTCTGTTACGTCCGTTTGTCATAGTCACGTGACAGTAACTTGACGGCTTCACAACGCTAGCAGCAGTGTTTTTACGGATTCCAAACTGATCTTCCCCGAGGTCGGCTTCTACTAGTTTTTCCATTCGTCTGTAAAGAACTCGCGTTAGTATTTTGCAGCAGTGACTTAGTAATCTGATAGTTCGGTAATTTTCACATCTGTCAACACCTGCTTTCTCGGGGATTGGAATTATTACATTCTTCTTGAAGTCTGAGGGTGTTTCATGTCTCATATATCTTGCTCACCAGATGGTAGAGTTTTGACAAGACTGGCTCTCCCAAGGCTGTCAGTAGTTCTAAGGGAATGTTGTCTACTCCCGGGGACTTGTTTCGACTCTGGTCTTTCAGTGCTCTGGCAAACTCTTCACGCAGTATCTTATCTCCCATTTCATCTTCATCTACATCCTGTTCCAGTTCCATAATATTGCCCTCAATTACATTGCCCTTGTATAGACCCTCTATATTCTCCTTCCACCTTTCTGCTTTCCCTTCTATCCTTAGAACTGGGTTTCCATCTGAGCTCTTGATATTCATACAAGTGGTTCTGTTTCCTCCAAAGGTCTCTTTAATTTTCCTGTAGGCAGTATCTATCTTACCCCCCCCCCCCCCCCCCCCCGAGAGATCAGCCTCTACATCCTTACATTTGTCCTGCAGCCATGTCTGCTTAGCCATTTTGCACTTCGTGTCAATCTCATTTTTGAGACGTTTGTATTCCTTTTTGCCTGCTTCATTTATTGCATTTTTTTATTTCCTCCTTTCATCAGTTAAATTCAATATTTCTTCTGTTAGCCAAGGATTTTTACTAGCCCTCGTCTTTTTACCTACTTGATCCTCTGCTACCTTCACTACTTCGTCCCTCAAAGCTACCCATTCTTCTTCTGCTGTATTTCTTTCCCCCATTCCTGTCAATTGTTCCCTTATGCTCTCTCTGAAACTCTGTACAACCTCTGGTTCTTTCATTCTATCCAGGTCCCATCTCCTTAAAGTCCCACCTTTTTGCAGTTTCTTCAGTTTTAATCTACAGTTCATGACTAATAGATTGTGGTCAGAGTCCACATCTACCCCTGGAAATGTCTTACAATTTAAAACCTGGTTCCTAAATCTCTGTCTGCCCATTATATAATCTATCTGAAACCGATCAGTATATCCAGGCTTCTTCCATGTATACAACCTTCTTTTATGATTCTTGAACCAAGTGTTAGCTATGATTAAGTTGTGCTCTGTGCAAAATTCTACCAGGCGGCTAACTCTTTCATTTCTTACCCCCAATCCATAGTCACCTACTACCGAATTAACATTCGGTATACACATTATGTCTAAATATTATTTACAAAGGAAAAATAATCTCTATGACTACAAGGCCTGACGAAAAAAAGTGTCTCTTATTCATAGTTCGTGCTTCCAAAGTACTTTAGGTTTAGGGCATACACCTTGTTCGAAAACTTGTTACTCTTCTCTTTTTACAATAATTACTCTTTTCTCAAGTTCAGCTCATATTTTTTCTCTGTTAATTACGTAGTTTGTTTGAAGACATAGTCATTATGGCTTCGCTCATGGGATGAACAGTTCATGTTCAAGTTTCCATTAGGGAAATTGGGAAGCTTAGTGTTCTCGGTCGCGCAGTTGCACATAACAAACCTTAATTGAATTCGCGGTTCGCGGAGAATATGCATATTCTGTCAACGACCATCCATACGTACAGTCTGTACGAATCAAGCTTGCTGTCAGTCCGTAAAATTTACTTCTCTACTAGATAAAGTAGGAAGATATGGATACTGATTAGAGGAAAACACGATAGACTTTAATGACGTATGAAATGATGAGCGTAACATAAATTGTGCCTTATCACGCTAGTTTTCCATGATAAGTAGTTAGCGTAATTAAATCGATGCAGTAGTTTCAGTATCGTCCGATCCAGCTCTCCAAGCATTTCTCTATACATATCTAAAATTACTTATACCATGCATTAGCGGTGAACAGTGTCTGTTAACTATCTTCTGTTCTGGGTATCGTAAAATTGGGTTCCCAAAAAAAATTTTTTTTTAATATATAAAATACTTCTGGTACTAAATTATTTTACTTATAATTGATCTTTGTAAGTACTTCAGCTGCACTCTGCCATAAAATTCCTATGAGCACATACGGTTTTCTCGGTATTGTAATAAGAGTAATTGAGTTGCACACTTCTTTCCTGCTACCTGGATCATTATTGATTTATTTGATACATATATGCTAAGCTGCGGTCTGTATCAACTGCTTTTCACAGGTGGTCTCATAAAAATTGTTATCAAACACTCCTTATACATAACAAAACATTTCCCTCCTAAGAGTATGCGACCTTAATCAACTTTTATTTACGAGATATCATTCTGGTCCGAATGATCATTTTAATTTATTTCACTCAAGAGGAGAGAGCTTTGTTATACTTAAAACTAGTGGTATCAGGTGGCACTTAGCACGTCCCTCCTATATTATTTGTTTTTCAGCTCTTTGGCTGTGGCTGCTCATGGCTCAATTAACTTAAAACTTACATCTAAGGCAAATCTTGCTCTCCTACAATAAATCTATTTCATTTCAGGCACACACATAAATAACTTCTCTTGTGGAGGTAGGTGGACAGGGTGTTAGTCCTGTGCAATATTCTTATGTACACTTATATATATATATTAAGTCTGCATGATCAAACAATCCTTTTATGCATCCAGACACAGGGTCAGCTAATAGATAGCAACAAATGTGCGGCTTTCTTAGTATAATAAATGGTCCTTCATACAAGTACTGCCACTTGCAATTCTTATGATAAGTCAAAAAGTGGTTTGAAGTCGGTCTTTAAAAGCACTCGTTCATTTACATGATACGATAAGACTTTGGTAATGTGTTTGTCATGCGCCTTTTTTCTTAGGTTGGCATGAGTGATTAAAGATATGAGAGCTTGTCTTAACTTGTCGTCTAATGTTACTTCAGGGTGTTGTAATTTTGTTCCGCAGCTTCCCTGTGGAGGCATAAAGAAGCTGCTACTAGTTTTCCGACATAGGTGGAGTTGAAATGACAGTTAATTTTTTTGAGTAGTAGGCTCAAAACTGGCGTTCGTATACCATACGAAATGTGCATCACTTAATTGCGTGTCATATGACATTGCGTTTGATGCTTGGTTCGCCTCCATGTAAAAAAATTGTCGGGTTTCCTTGGCTATTGTGACTGGCGGTGTTAAGAAAAGCATGCGACGGATTGTCCTGATTATTGTTCCTGAACTGTCGGTTGAGTTGGCGAGGAAGTGTCGCGTTTTGAGGCTGCAAAGAATTCTTTTGATGTGAGAGAGTGAAGTGACTTGGCTGACTATACTGTTGTGGCCCGATATTATTGTTCCATTTCTTTCCCTTGTGACGCTTTCCATTACATTTCCAGTAGTTCGGATGCTTGTAATTACAGTTGTGATTTTTTGGTGAGTTACCGTATTGTCGCTGTGTGTTTTGATAAATCAGGTTGTATCTATTCTGGTTTGGATATTTGCTATGTAGTTTTCCATTGCGGCGGTTGAAATTATGATGACTGCTGTAACGCTGAGCGTTTGGTTGTCCGCTGTTATGCTGGTACGACATTCCGTTGACACAGTTTGCTACGTGCTGTTGCGAAGCGTGTGGGCCATTATTGTAATTATTCCGCGCACTCGCACGCACGTCCTCATAGATCATATCCAAATTGTCAATTTAAATGGAATTTTGCCTCGTCACTAAGCTCTAAGTGTGGAAGAGAACTGTCACCCTCCGTCTTTCCGGGAACGAAATTACAGAACTCCACACGTTGTCGTTTGTTACCTTCACGAAAAGCTTGCCGTAGCAGAATTTTGTACGGTTTCGTGTGTAAACGTCTACGCAACAAACGCCAGGACGGACATCGGGGACATGTTGAGGTGTCGTGCTGTGCGGCCAACGGATTGCTGCGGACTCCTTGTTAAACTATGGCGGATGCGCTCGACATCTTCGTCAGACACTCGGAGACGGCCCGGCGATTTGCCTTTACGCACACAACCTGTTTCTTGGAATTGTTCATCCCATTGTCTAACGATCTGTGCTATAGGATGTTCCACACGAATATCGCGCTGAACGGTTATTATTGACCCGCAGTGCGCAAAACTTTGAACACAAAGCGCTTTCAGTTGTCCCGACACCATTTTTACTGGAACTGAAACGGGCGCACACTGCTGCTGACTGGCTGAAATGGTGTAAAACTCGGGCCTGCTCTTTCCACAAGTAAGTTGTTCATACACATACGTCAAATAACGTAACAGTCACGATAGTTTTGAAATCGGATGACGCATTTTTATTCACCCTATGTTTCTTGGAGCACAGTTCCCGCCAGCACCACACTTGGTAGCACACGCTGGCGTGTCTCTAGCCGCCTGAGGTTCGTCTAGCTGGCTAACGCCACTGCTGTAGGCGAGACACAGCCCCGTCCTTCTCTCCCTCTGCGTACCAGATCACCACGTATAGACATACACTATGGTTTCACTTGAAAAAGCCAAGTTGATCCCTGTCTCCTGTAATTAATATGAGTATCACAACGGACTATACGTCGCTCATACAGCAGTTTCTCGCAATTAATAGGGTCCAAACATTATAACGATCTCTTAAATTGAAACATCTCTTAAATTGTTTCGACAGTATTTGTCTTAAACAGTGGAGCTGATCAGCCAGTATACATGGTGGTTCCTGAACATACTCAAATATTTTAGTATGTTATCCTACAAGTAAAACTAAAGAAAAAGTTCATGTAAACATCGGTCCGCAAATGTTTAGTTACGAAGTTCTGGCTAATAAAGGATTTTGCCTGAAATTTAGCAACTTCACTAATACGAAGCCATCGCAAAACTGTACGAGGTTAAAGTAAAGCATGTTTTCCATTTACTTCGTCGTCATTGATATGATGAAGCTAATAAAATATTATCCCAGCACGTCTAACTGACGAGACGTACTTACTATTCCTTCAAGAAGAAAACCCCGCTTGCTCGAAGATGTTCCACTTGCTACGCGATTTCAAATGTGTTTCCAACGTGACGGCGCGCCTCCACATTTCGCCAACCCATCACTACACATTTAAATGAACATTTTCGCCATAAATGGATTGGTCGAGGTGCTACACGTCTGTCGCCACTCAGATCGCCCGATTTAACACCAATGCATTTTTTTGTATGCAGATGGGTGAAAGACATAGTTTATGAGGACAAAGTCAATACACGTGAGGCATTACTTGTTAGCGTTGTGAATGCAATAGGCAAAATTAAGAACAACTCTGTGGAACTGAAACGAGCAACAAAATCAGTTCATACATGTGTAGCTAAATTCATTGAAGTCAGTGGACACATTTTTGAACATTTATTGTGAACGTATTGTGAAACTGTATGCCCACTGTACAACTTCCTTAACACTGAGCTTTGTTTTATCCGCTGTAACATGAATTCACGTGTAATATGGTATTAATAAAAGCAGATTATCTGACAAATTCATACAGTTTCAGTTAAAGTTATTAGCATCATTATTTCAAAATTAAATTCTCTACAACTTCTGCTGAAATCTTTGTGCAGTCGCCTCGAATTTAAAAAACAAATTGGGCCAAGTAATAAATTAAAAATTTTACGAAGTTACTTCTTTGCTTCACTGGATGTTCTGAAAAACTACTGCAGATACACGCCTGGAGCAACTCTTCTTAGTTTCACCAGATGAATAACAACAGATTAAATGGAAATCGTGCTTTACTGTAACCTCGTACAGTTTTGCGATGGCTACATATTACCGAAGTTGGATCATTTCAGGCAAAATATTTTATTAGCCGTAATTCCGTAGTTGAACATTTGCGGACCTGTCTTTACACGAACTTTTTTCTTTAGTTTTACTTGTAGAATAACATATTGAAATGTTTGCATACCTTCGTGAATCACACTGTATATTCGGGTCAACGGAATGACATTCATCTTGTAAAATGGTGTAATTCATATTAATTTACGCTTCTTTATTTACTATACAGGTAGTTGCAAAGAATTGTGTTTTGTGATTCCACTTGTTTGTAAAATTTCAGGTTCTTCATCAGACGGCAAGTTCGGTAAAGTTACTTTGAGGGAAAAGATTTTTACTTGGCTCGACACCTGCGACCTTCCATGATGTTCCGCAGAAACGCTAGTTGCTTCATCCGCATTTTTGTGGCGGTGGTCATGTGTAGTGGCTACACTCGCCCAGTTTCCGTCACAGGTAAAAATTATTTTTTTTCGATTCCTATGAGGCTGGGTATGATAATGTACAGCAATTTTTTGTGAAGTAATGAAGTAAATGTTTAAGTTTTGTACTGAGATTTTTACGAATTTATTTTCCGGAATCGTATACAGAAGTCACCGTACATAGATTAACAGCCGACAACTCACGTAAGTGTTTCATCCATTACTACTAAAAACACCTCATGGTCCAAGTGGTTCTTTTGGTACTAGCGAAAGGTCTCTGCTGGATTCCTTTTATGTTAATTTCTTAAATCTGTTGTCATTTACGGCATAAATTCCTCTTCTAAATTTACTGTGGCGTTTCTGACTATCTGGGAGGAGACTGAGCAGTGAAACGTGTTACTTTTACACATAAACAAGAACGATCTGTCACACTAGTACACTTTAAAACACAGTTTATATGTAATTCATGTCACACAGTCTCATATGGAACCTACATCCGCTTTCTTTTATATACTGTATATGATAAGATACTGTCATCCCCCTTCACTTCTGTGTGAGAGGATGAATGAGCAAATGTATTTCTAGTTGCATGCTTGAGGGTAGCAGACAAGCCTGTCTGCTACAGAACAGTAGGACCAACGTCGCAACAGGTAGCTACGCTTTCTAAAAGCAAAGACGTTTCTATCCTTAGTATGGTTCTGTCCGTCCCTTGTCATGTTGGTATAAGAAGCTGCCCCTCTGGCCACTTCCGTTTGTATTTGTGAGCCACCCTCAGAAAGGGACCAGGTCAGTCTGTCCATGGCGAACGTCTGAAGTGGTAAGATCTCCGGCTAATCACGTGTCTGCTAAGTCCGTAGGACAATGGATTTCTTAAGTTCAGCCTAACTGAAAATTTAATCACCTTTATTTCAGGTTTAGCTCTAAAATATCTAATGTTATCTTAAATTGCAGCGCAGTGTAATTCGAGTGTGAAGTTCAGAATATGTTCTGGTAGTTGCTTTGTCACTACTTTGTGAGCAAAGTGGAACCACGTGTTGATCAGTAACTCTAACTAGCATCATCAATCTTCAATGCGAATGTGCGTGAGATTATAACATCTCGTCTTGACAATATTTTTCAATATAGCAACTTTTCTTTATGTTCAACCCACGTGGGGTGTACTTTGTGAGACCAGTAACACGTGCTTATACAATTGTTTGACCCATCAGGTTATTAGTAAGACGATAGTAACCACTTCGAGGTTTTTCTTTTATAAATTGTGTTTCGATGTAATTTATTTTAATTATCACGCACATTCGCATTGAAGATTGATGATGCTAGTTAGAGTTACTGATCAACACGTGGTTCCACTTTGCTCACAAAGTAGTGACAAAGCAACTACCGGAATATATTCTGAACTCCACACTCGAATTACACTGCGCTGCAATTTAAGATAACATTAGATATTTTAGAGCTAAACCTGAAATAAAGGTGATTAAATTTTCAGTTAGGCTGAACTTAAGAAATCCATTGTCCTACGGACTTAGCAGACACGTGATTAGCCGGAGATCTTACCACTTCAGACGTTCGCCACGGACAGACTGACCTGGTCCCTTTCTGAGGGTGGCTCACAAATACGAACGGAAGTGGCCAGAGGGGCAGCTTCCTATACCAACATGACAAGGGACAGACAGAACCATACTAAGGATAGAAACCTCTTTGCTTTTAGAAAGCGTAGCTACCTGTTGCGACGTTGGTCCTACTGTTCTGTAGCAGACAGGCTTGTCTGCTACCCTCAAGCATGCAACTAGACATACATTTGCTTATTCATCCTCTCACACAGAAGGGAAGGGTTACGACAGTATCTTATCATATACAGTATATAAAAGAAAGCGGATGTAGGTTCTGTATGAGACTGTGTGACATGAATTACATATAAACTATGTTTTAAAGTGTAGTAGTGTGACAGATCGTTCTTGTTTATGTGTAAAAGTAACACGTTCCACTACTCAGTCTCCTCCCACATAGTCAGAAACGCCACAGTAAATTTAGAAGAGGAATTTATGCCGTAAATGACAACAGATTTAAGAAATTAACATAAAAGGAATCCAGCAGAGACCTTTCACTAGTTTATTTAATCACGGTAGTCTTATTTCTGGTTTGAGACGTCCCCGCCAGCGCCGTGTGAATGCGAGCGTGTGAAAGCTTCCCTTCAGCTGCCTGAGCCACCTGTTGCCTGCTTTTCTTATTCAAACACACTAGACTAGTAGCCTACTTGAATATATCGAGGTTCTATTTTTAGAACAGCGAGAGATGATATAAAATAATTATACCTCATTTGTTCAGAAATCTCTCTCGTCCAAGGGTCACACAAACTTGTATTCAGTACTGTTCGTTGCTCCTGCATGATAGGCTATACGTACGTCAGACGTTATTGTTATGCATGTAGCATAACTGGCAGAGTCGGGCGAGACGCACCCGTGGTACACACAGGCGTGAACTTGTTGGGGTAACTGCTTTGGCCCACAGGGCAGTCATAATAATACTGCGAGGGAACTACGTAACATCGTTGGGTATCAGTGTATCACTGCTTTTGGTATTGTAGAAAGCTCCAGTTGGAATGCCATTTGGTCATCATGTTGCGTATACAGGGTGTTTTTCAAATGGTTCAAATGGCTCTGAGCACTATGCGACTTAACTTCTGAGGTTATCAGTCACCTAGAACTTAGAACTAATTAAACCTAACTAACCTAAGGACATCACGCACATCCATGCCCGACGCAGGATTCGAACCTGCGACCGTAGCGGTCGCTCGGTTCCATACTGTAGCGCCTAGAACCGCACGGCCACTCCGGCCGGCAGGGTGTTTTTACCACCGTGTACAAACTCTAGGGATTGATCGATGACAGCATGCGGAACAACAAAGGTCTAACGAACTTACGTCCATAAATGAATGATTTCCACGCTAGAGACCACTTATTCAATCATACACTGTTACGAAGACTGCAGTCTAATAGTCGCTGTACCACGCAGCTACAGTTACGGTATGTACTGAAAATGCTTTCCATGTGCGTCAATACATGCGTGTATACGCGCCGTAGCGTGCTCTGTGTCACACGCTCGCACCGGCCGGGCTGCATACAAACAGCGTCATAGGCAGGATGAATACGCTGCTCCAGTGTCTCCTCATCTGGAATGCGCTCTGCTCACACGATACTTCTGAGGTGGCCTCATAACCAGAAACCGCACCAGTTGAGATGCTGTGAACAAACAGGCCATGCAAATGGACAACCTTCTCCAATCCATCAACCAGGGAAGACACGATTGAGATGCGTCCGAACGTTATCGGCAAAGTGGACTGGAGCCCCATCATGTAGCAGCCACATAACCATTAGAATCATCAATAGCACTTCTTCCAGCAAGACGCCCGCAAGAAATGCCGATAGTTCCGGCCTATTAGGCGACGTGGAAGGAAGACTGGTCCCAAAATATGGCCGCCAGTTATCCCGACCCACACATTCCGGCTGCATCGATGCAGATGATTCGCTGTTATGGCCGTTCTGCATACCATCCCACAGATGGTTGTTATGAGAGTTGAAGACACCATTCCACGTAAATGTTGCGTCATCTGTGAATAGGATGAATGACACAGATCCCGGAATCGTGGTTACCTGGTGAAGAAACCATTGACAAAACTTGTCCCAGTGTGGAAAGTCAGTCGTCAGTAAGTCCTGCACGCACTGTAACTGATAAGGGTAGTACCAGTTGTCATGGAGAACGTTTCACACGGTCGTCTGGCTTACCCTGTAGTGGTGGGTCAACAGCCTGGTACTGAGATGGCGGCCGCCTTCCACAGTGCTGATTACATTTTCTTCCAACTCTAGTGTCTGATCATTTCGGGTACGTCCTTCATGACTTCCTGCATCCTAGGTCATGATGTGCGAGAAACAGTATCACCCTCTAGGAGGATATCATGCATACTTTAACTGTAGCTGCATGGTATTACACTGCAGCTTCTGTAACAAAGAATGACTGAATAAATGGTCTCTGGCATTGGGACCCCATGCATTTCCGGACGTCATTCGACTTTTTTTGTTCCATATCATCAAATTGATCAACCACTAGAGTTTGTACATGGTAGAAAAAAATCACCTTGTGTATTCCATTCCATAGAACCTTACAGTGATAAAAGTAATCTGTCTGTGGAACGTATTGGCAGAATTTTCACAAAGGTTTAGCAACGCACCTTTAGCTGTGCTATGTCCCACACTGTAACTTTCTTTTTTTTTTTTTGAGAGAGACATTCTGATGTTGCAGAGTTCATCTTTGACAGGCAACTGCAAAATGTGACACGAAACCAACTAAATGGAGAATCCAACAGTTCCCATTCCTATTTACTCGTAATTTCGTTTACAAACCGACTTCCTCTATTTCCTTCACGTCAAAGTAAAATCAGATATGACAGACAAATTCTCCTCTAAGAGTCACGTCCTAAGACTTCACATAAATTTTACACATTTTTAGTGTTAACTGTATTAAAATCCTACAATATACTCAGTTTTCGTACGCTGTGTACCATCAGAAACGTATTTTGTGCTATAACATCAATTGCGATCAACATTTATCCTCGATAAAAGTTATCGGAGTAGCAACTTCATTCAAAGAAACATTTATCCCATGTTTAATTGTGTATCAATGTTAATAAACGTAAATTTTATCTAATTTTCATAAGTTACCAGTGATGTGTGGTACGTATGTCGTAGAAAATCAGTGTTTGTGTAGCGCTTGTTGTAAGCAACATGTCGTATCCCATTGTCTGCATTTACCGTAAACTAACGATAACTTTCATTTGGTTTTCGACTACAACCTCAAATAATTTCAAGAGATTAGTAGCGTTTATAGAAGGTGCTACAGCAGCTATATTGGAAACATCGATTTGCCTACGGACTGCTTCATATCTTAACAGTGATCCACAACACACTGCAGCCCTACTGTGAACACCGTCCTCGAACGTGGGAAGAGTTAGCTGATGTTTATAAGTTAAGATCAGTCGCCTGGAAGCTACTGTATATGGGTGTTCCTGGAGAGTTACCAGCAGTCATGTATCAGATATGCCACAAATACCTGATTTACTATCATCTCCTGCTGTCGCTTCTACAGGGAGTACATGACCTGTCCCCGCTGATCCACTTGGCTGTCAGCAGCTTGTACAGGAAGTACATGATCTGTCACCATTCATCCACTTTGGTGGGAGCGACATGTCAGTGGCAGGACTAGGCTCCCTGTACAGGGGTGGCAGGGACCAGGGATGACTCAGCACGTGGTACTCATCACCCTAACCAACGAATCTGAGGAGCTGTCTTCCACTGAAACCGAAACTGAATCACTCAGACTCACTTCAGCTGATGGTATGTTCTGTGTCAAGAACAGGCAAACGCAAAAGGGTAGGATCTATTAACAGTAGGAAGTTCAAATGGACGGCGAGTAAAGGTATTCCTTAGGGAAATGGCAAAATGAGAGAGATGGGAGGGAACACTAAGTGTACTCAGTGTGTATAGCTGGCTGCCTTATTCAGCCTGCTGAAGAGGCCATTCAGTCATCTTCTGAGGGAGTGGGGTGGTACTGGCTGCCGCCTGTGCTCTGCGGCCACGATTGGATCATTCAACTGGCAGAGAACCTTCAGAAAGCTCATCTAATTTCAGTGAGACTCTCAATTTGAAGCAGTGTAAAAGTGATCATGCACTTCCCGTTCTGAATCGAATGGAACGACTGACACAGGGTTCGAAGGGTCTGTGACAAAGCAGGCTGAAATATCTTGAACTTGCATCCTAGGGTTGAGTACTCTAGGGACACACCAAAAGGGTCAGGCGTGTGGTACACATCAGAGGCTGCTACTCAGGTAGCTGTTCAGGTGTGGAGTAGCTGCGGTAGCACCTTCTATAAACGCTACTAATCTCTTGAAATTATTAGAGGTTGTAGTCGAAAACCAAATGAAAGTTACCGTTAGTTTACGGTAAATGCAGACAATGGGATACGACATGTTGCTTACAACAAGCGCTACACAAACACTGATTTTCTACGACATACGTACCACACATCACTGGTAACTTATGAAAATTAGATAAAATTTACGTTTATTAACATTGATACACAATTAAACATGGGATAAATGTTTCTTTGAATGAAGTTGCTACTCCGATAACTTTTATCGAGGATAAATGTTGATCGCAATTGATGTTATAGCACAAAATACGTTTCTGATGGTACACAGCGTACGAAAACTGAGTATTTAGCAGCCACTGATGAAGTGAAAGCACCTCTTAACTATCGGTATTATGGCAAGATGTACTAAACTGACTTTGGAGATGAATATGAATGAGTGACTGCAACATGATGCATTTGTTGAACGTTTTGCTGCACAGTTGTTTTATATTTGGAATGGAAGAATAACAATCGATAAATCCACACACTGTATCACATTGCCAACGAACTTCCACAGAGTCAGAGCAATCACATACAAAATCATCTTCAAATTTCTTGAAATATCCCACAGAATAAAAAAAAATCGTTAGACATTTTGTACGCAAATACTCCTCTAGAGATGTTTCTCCTTATTGAATTATTTGGACCAACCATTTCAAATTAGCTCCATAATTAAATTTTATGTAAAGGGGCCAAGAAACAAGAGCACTATAAAAACCTAAAAACTAATAATTAGAAAGTAAAATTTAATAATTTCATTGGCTATAAAACTGAATAAAATGATGATGCATGTGACCAGGCCAGGAGACCCACTTGTGCAGAGTCCAGCTACTTGTTTCAAGGCATTTCAGTTGAAGCCACTTTGGAGACTGCGTGTCAATGGAGATGAAATGATGGTGAAGTCAACACAACACCCAATCTCTGAGTGGAGAAAATGTCAGCTACACTGCACTGACCACATTTTTTTTACCACATTTCTCACATTCCTTACTATACGTTGGCCTACAAAGGAAAAGAAGCCAATGGCATCGCCACTTTTACCCTAAACTTAGTAAGAAGCATCCCCCCCCCCCCGCCCCAAAACCAAATAATATCCACCACTTCATGTGTAGGCTCCAGTCAGTAAGACACCATTAACATCAACCATCTCTTTTTTAAGCCATCTCTGTCACACCAACACATCCTCACAAAGACATCACCCTGAACATCACTTGGAGGAAAGTTGGCTGGTGGAGATGTGTTTGTAGATCACTGATGCTTATCTCATCAGAAGTGTGTATAAATAACTGCTATGGGAATCGATTCTGTAAAATGGAGGAAAGAAAGGTATGTCAGATGCTTTTAGCATGGGTGATCCAGCTACAACGATTGTGGCAGGAAGTGCTCTGAAGAAATTTCGATTAATATCATTGGTAATTAGGGTTGTTCACAACTGCACAATGTTGGGTGTTAAGGTATTTCCAGAAATTGAGAGATGATTTGTCACCACCACCTGACAGGTAGTGGACAGTGTGTCCATGAATCCATGTTACTGAGTAGATCTTAGTCCACAGAAATTAGTCTATGCCTGGGAAGAGAATCATTTGTGCTGTGTTGATGTCAGGAGTCATGCATGAGATGAACATCAACATCTGGTGGGTCAAAGACTAAACATCACTCGCCTCGCTTAGATGGCCGTCGTTGTACTCCACATGTGGTACATAATGGCGATGCCATCTGATGTATCTAGTAGAAACGCATCTTTCATACTTGCTTCCCACTAACAGTCATGTATCAGGTGGACTGAACATCTGACATGAGCATAGGGGTCTGCACTTCCCTCCACACTGAATTCCACCAGAAGATGTCATATGTTTTCTCAGTTATATTCGGTGAAAGCTGCGATTGCAGCAACGCATACACTACCTAGGCCAATGCTAGATGTGGAGGGGAAGCGGGGTCTGGCTGTAGCTGTATTCAAGAAAGAAATAGCATATGTAGGAAAAAGGTGCTGAGACATCTGTCAGTGGCTCTGTAGCAACAAGAGAGATTGGGGTAAGGGTCCTCTCAATAGGCTGGTGAGGCAAGTCAGAATACGTTGCAACATCTTGACATGCAAGCTTATAAAGAGGGCTGTTCCTCGATGTAGGAGCTGACAGACATTGAGGCCTCCTTTGCCCTTAACAAGTGTGAGGAACTCATAGCTGACCTTAAACAACATGCCTTGACTCACAATTGATGGCAGAATGGGAAAGTCTGGGCCATGTGCAGGATTTGCGATGTGACATAAATGTTTGCATAGCACATCGATTGCAGCAAGCCCACAGTTCAGAGCTGATGGTCAAGGAGCTCTGGCCAGATCTAAAATAAGACATGCTTACTGTTAAGGTGCATAGATCACCAGAAGTCGCCCATAAAACCAATACCTAGATATGTAGTCATGCCACAGACCTGCACGGAAGTGACACATTCAGTGGGCAGCCCATGTACTATAGATAGTGCACGACATTTGGTGAATATTAATGACGCTACTGAAGGAGTATGGTACCACCCCACCCACTCCATTGCTGTTTGAACAACGTTGCTGTAGAGCAGGTGGAGGACCAGGCCTCCCACCTAGGCCATGGAAGAAAAAGTGTGGATACCAAGAGTCATTGAAGTGTTGACAGAGACAGCAAAGTAACTCTTCAATGGTGTCAACGTACAGGACTGGGGAAACAGGGCATCCATTCCATACCAGTCCTTGGACCAGGATAGACGGTATAAGACGACCATGGTACGTAATCCAAGATGACGTGTCCCAGAGCTGTCTGGGAATTCTATCTTCTGGATCTTCACTGCCAGATTAGAGTGATGAACCCTATCAAAGTCCTCGCTGGAATAAAAGGAGGCCAAGAGTACCATCATGCACCATGTCTCCATAAATGCAGTCATGTCACAGTATCAACGTAAGGATGTCCAGAAGTTGTAATTACCTCATGATGACGCCTAGTTGTGCTATACCACAAAGCAGGCAACACTTTTCAAGTTCGCTGCCAAAAGCCAGTGAAGATCTTCATGTCAGACTTCATGGAAGACAGGGGCCGATAGTCACTGACACTAGTTCCTCTGTTTGGTTTATCAACAGAATCAAGCAACCCTAAAAGGAAGCCAGGAAGATGCAGGATGTCCACAAGGCCCCCATGAGCTGTTGACATTCAAGAAAATGTAGGGGAGACACATTCAATTTACAGGGGCCTCGCCCATGCCATACCATCTGGCATTGAAAGGTGACAGTATCTATACAGGCTGCATGATAGGAAAAGCCAATGAGCCATGTTCTAGTGACTTGTTTGCCCAAACATTGGAGCCTGAGAGATAGTTACGATCTATGTGGCTGGAGGAGTACCTGACATGGTGTGTGAAACCCTCCCTATCGACATGTACATATTCACACGTGTCAGTGAATCGAAGGGTGATTCTGATGGTGGAGAGGGCCACACATAGAGTGTAGTGTGGCAGTTGGCCCTTAGGCACCTGAATGTAGTTAAAATCACCACCGAAAATGAAGTCATCCTGACGCCCATCAAGAGTGGCATGAAGGTATCCTGAAAGAAGGAGACCATTCTCCATGATGGCCCAATCCGGAGGGCGTGTAGATGTTTATGGATCTGGTGCTATGAAGAGTGTACGCAATGCTGCTCCTGCCAAGGAGTAAAGTGATGTCTTTGGTAATTAAGCCATCAAAGAAGAACCCCACGCCACTGCCAATGCCAAATGTGTAGGTGATGTGTGTGTCGTATTCGAAAGGCTCTACAAAATCCCTGACATAGACATCCTGAAGGGTAACTATGTCTATATCTGCTGTGTTCAGTGTATCCTTTAACATCGTCAGTTTATGCTCCACATGGATGTTATTGACGTTGAGCATGGCCTGTCAGTACTGTTGAGTTCCGACGTCTACCTGGAATGTGATATGCACTCTGTGAGTAGCAGTCTGGGGTGTACCAGCCGTGGTATCCACAGTGGTGTCGTTGCTCTGCCCAGTACCTCCATCAGAACATTATCTTTTGTGGTACAAGGTGGTAGTATGGTGTCA
The DNA here is from genome assembly GCF_021461395.2 of Schistocerca americana. Classification (NCBI taxonomy): domain Eukaryota; kingdom Metazoa; phylum Arthropoda; class Insecta; order Orthoptera; family Acrididae; genus Schistocerca; species Schistocerca americana. The sequence continues at coordinate 103,749,531 of NC_060129.1, read as the reverse complement.
TCGTCTACCTTATATGGCCAGAAGCTCATTGGCACAGATATTGTGTCGTTTGGTGGGTCGTCTACTTCACACACAAGTGAAGTTGGTATCATAAGAGGGAAGTCATGTGGGATGAGCCACTGCGCTACTATGACATGAAGCATTTGTGGGCCAAGGTGACTGAGGAATTTGCGTCAGCGAACATTTGATTGTCATCATGTAGCCATTTGTTGAAGGTAATCATCTAAGTGTCATGTTTCCACTACTGGCGCTTCCATGGCGGCTTTTGTTTCCAACATGCAGCTCAGATTTAAAATGGTAGCAGTTGTCTGTTGACTCATTGCAGAAGTCGCTACAACACTAGGTGCCTTTTCTCTATTGTTGCCATCAGTGGGCAGGAGAGTTCTCCCCACATTAACAACTCTGGTTGCAGTGATGTGACAAGTGACGGATCAGTCACTGTGATGGCAGTCTTCGTTTGTAATGGATCATGTGAGTTGTGCTGAAGATCGTGCGCTGACCACAGCATAGGTCACAGGATAGACAGTGGACGTCGCAATGGGGGCAGCGTCGTTGAGTGGTGTCTCTCCAAGCTGGCGCCAGAGACAGTTACGGCGGAATGTCCTTCCTAGTTGCAGGAAGCATAGGTATGGGGCTGCCTGTCATATGTGATGATGGCCCTCCATCGTCCTATAATCAGGTATAATGGCACATGCTTCACTAATTCAATTTTCAGTTAATGGATACTGTAGAGAAAAGGATAGGTATCAAATTTTTTCCATTTGTCGGCCTGGTGGTTGAGTACATTGGCATATGGCTTGGAAGCCAACATGACGATGTCTGGTGGGACCTCAAATGGAAGGTCAAAGACAGTGATCGAATGGAGGTGTTGCACGTGCTGATTCTCAATATCGGTGCACAATTCTGACACCTACAACATTTCCGATAATGGAAAAGTGAATGCCAGTTACATCCCGTGGGTCGAGGCAAAGATCATCCCGTGCAAAGTTCTCAATTTCAAAAGGTCGTAGTTGTGCATATTCAACTTGAAATGTTATCTTAATCGCTACTCAGTGTTAAGTGTACGCCATGGTTCGCTCATAAGAGGGACGCAGTACTCGAAACCGCGGCAAGAAGTAAACAAGGAAATCGCGCGTGTGCACTCCAGAACAGGCGGGACACCAGCCGAACTCAGCGACAGAGGCGGGGTACGAAACTGAAGACCTTCGAAAACAAACCAGAGTGCACATTTCTACGACTTTTTTAGATGCAATCTTCTTCACACAATGGGCTGGGCGTTTTCAGTTTTAACCTAGGCCTTCACTTGGGAACCCAGGAAGTTGAAGGCTTTAAAGATGAAAGTATTCTCCTTGCGCCGGCCGGTTCTAGGCGCTTCAGTGTGGAACCGCGTGATCGCTACGGTCATAGGTTCGAATCGTGCCTCGGGCATGGATGTGTGTGATGTCCTTAGGTTAGTTAAGTTTAACTAGCTCTAAGTTCTAGGGTACTGATGACCTCAGATGTTAAGTCCCATAGTGCTCAGAGCCATTCTCCTTGCCACCAAGAGTGATTACCTGCTTTCTAATTTTCTTATCTGGCAAGGTCTAGAAACACAAAAAAACTAGCTCTTATTAAATATTTCGCTAAAATTAAGTCATAACACAGGAAAGAAATGTTTAGTTACAGGGTACTGTAGACTGAGGTGAACTAAGTGAACTTAGGGAACAGTCTCTCTCTTCTATCCTACGCAGTTGGCACAGTTCGGAAACGGAGCCTGAACTTAAGTAACAGAACTTCTTACCGTGTCCTCCTCTACCATTTCGTTTTACTCAACAGTATTTCTCGATACCAGTATTATTTTCCGAATTTAGGGCAGGTCAGTATTATCTCAGTTGATTTTCAGATAATTTTATATACAATATGTTATATTTCGAGCTAAAATTTACGAAAAGGAACTATTTTCATACGATATTTTAGTTTCGATGTTATAACCGATACGTACTACTTCTGGATATATAGTTAAAATAATTTTTTTGCAAACACTTCAAATTGCTAATTATTGGCACACCTAAAATTTCTATAATTAATTATGTGCCCCTGTACTTTTTACTGTATTTGTTTCTGGATTCATTTATGAAATAATAATACAAATTAATAATGTAAATAAAACTACAAGGGATTCATTTGATAAGAAAAGCAGTATAACATTTGGAATATTGTTATTTCCGCAGAGTAAGAGAGTTGTAAGCATGCCTATGATGTGATGGGAGGTATTTTTGTGCGAACAATTTAATTTCGGCTTTATTAAGGTAAAAATCAAAATACTGTATGATATAGTAAAATGTGAGAAAATACATCTACATTCAAAAATTTTTCCGACAACAATATTCAAATTTATTTGATTCTTCAAGAATCAGACCCCTAGACAAGAAGAACTGGAGCCAACTCAACATGGCACACTAAGCATACTAGAAAGATTATTGTAAACTATGCACGTCTCAACTATTGATAAAAAAACTTTGCTTAATGTGGATAATAAATGGAAAGAGAAAGGAGGGGTGAGATTACAAATTGACGGAATGGTTTCAGTCTTCCAGTCAGTTGCCGTCTGCATGGTCCACCATTAGGATGTCAGGACTAAGGACACCTAGGTCCTGGGAGTCGGCTGTGCTCAGTATCGAGGGAGGGGAAATTCGTTCTCAACGATTCCAATTTCCGATATGTAGGGGAAGGCAGAAGTAAACGAACTAGATGTTAGTAAGAGAAAGGACACTTCTAACAGATCCTTTCTCAGAATAGTTCATTTTAACTAGTTCTTTCATAAACTACGGATCCCTAAACATACCTATTCATCAATGTCAGTGCCGTCAACTTCTGCGTTTAAAACAAAGTATCAGGCGAAGCGACTGTATTCCTATGTATTGATACTGCAATGAATCAGAATGAAGTTCTTAAAAATTCAATCAAGTTCCTGAATTCATTGATTTGCCAAGCCTTTCGCTGCACGGCTTAAATCTGAAAATTTGCTTGGCTGTCATTCCTCTTCGAAACATAAAGAAACTAAGATTTGCAGTGGCACCACGTTTTCTGCAAAAAACGATGATAATATCATTGAAGCCACTATGTTAAATGGGAGCATGGCAGGAGAAGATATACTGCTACGACTCATCCCAATGGTCCCAGCAGATATGCCGTTCAAGTTGAAAGGTTTGCTGTTCCCGATGCATCTCACATTTTCAGAGACCACCAACAAAGCGTCGGCCGAAGTGGCCGAGCGGTTCTAGGCGCTTCAGTCTGGAACTGCGCGACCGCTACGGTCGCAGGTTCAAATCCTGCCTCGGGCATGGATGTGTGTGATGACCTTGGGTTAGTTAAGTTTAAGTAGTTCTAAGTTCTAGGGGACTGATGACCTAAGATGTTAAGTCCCATAGTGCTCAGAGCCATTTGAACCAACAAAGCACAGGGATGTTCGCTACAAGTCTGAGTACTAAATTTTGGCGAATCCACGCTTCACGAATGCTGCATGTGGCCTGATGAGACGTTGGAATGTGTTCTGATTTATTCGTGTGTGCACCAGACAGAAAAGGAAAAAAAAAATTCAGTAACCAAAATATTTGACTACACAGAATTTAAACAGAAATACTTCCTTTGTTTTGAGCGGCATGAATCACATGCCCAGTACCCGGTACAACTCGAAAATCGAGTCTTAAGTATTTAACGTGGCTGAAATAAAAGTACTGCGTTGGTCTGTGTATATCAAAAGATAAATATGAAAAAAAGACGATTGTCTGTGATCAGTACTTTTAAAGGAGTACGTGTGTGTTCACAGGGAGACATATGAGAAGAACATTTAATGACTAAGCCTGGTAAGTCATGTCTGGATATAAATACGAAGCTACATAACCACCGGAATGTTTTCCGCGTTATTACAAGTGTGTGAAAGGAAAAGCCAACGGGCAATACGCAAAGAACGTACTGGAGTACTGGTATAGTCCTGCGTATTCAATTACAGAGACATATAAACAGGTAGAACACGGCGATGCGGTCGGCAACACCTGAAAAGGCAACAAGTGTCTGGCACAGTTGTTAGATCGGTTACTACTGCTACAATGGCAGGTTATCAAGATGTAAATCAGTTTGACCGTGGTGTTACTGTCGGCGCAGGAGCGACAGGACACAGCATGTCCAGAGTAGCGATGAAGTGGGGATCTTCCCGTACAACCATTTCGTTGAAAGTGACAGAAGTGCAACGCTTCCGTAAATTGCTATATATTGTAATACTGGGCCATCAGCAAGAATCGGGATGCAAACCATTCGAGGAAACATCATCGATATCGGCTTTCGGAGCCGAAAGCTCACTCGTGTACCCTTGATGGCTGCATGACACAAATCTTCGCGCCTCGCCTAGGCCCGTCAACACTGAGGTTGGACTGTTGATGACTGGAAGCATATTTCCTGGAAGGGTGAGTCTCGTTTCAAATTGTATCGAGTGGATGTAGGAGTACGAGTATGGAAACAACCTCAGCAAACTGTGGATACTGCATGTCGGCAGGAGACTGGTCAACCTGGTAAAGGCTCCGTAATGGTGAGGGGCGTATGCTGTTGGAGTGATGTGGGTCCCCTGATACGTCCAGATACGACTCCGACAGATGACGCAAACATAAGCATCCTGTCTGATCACCTGCATCCATTCGTGTCCACTGTGCATTCCGACGGACTTGGGCAATTCCAGCAGGACAATGCACCACGCCACACGTCCAGAATTGCTACAGAGTGGCTCCAGGAGCAGTCTTCAGAATTTAAACACTTCCACTGGTCACCAGACTCACCAGACATGAACATTTCTGAGCATATCTGGGATGCCTTGCAATGTGTTTTTCAGAAGAGATCTCCAACCCCTTCACACTCTTACGGACTTATGAACAGCCCTGCAGGATTCATGGTGTCAGTACTCTCCAGCACTACTTCAGACATTAGTCGAGGCCGTGCCACGTCGTCTTGTCTTGCGGCACTCCTGCATGATCGGGAGGGGGGGGGGGGGGCGCTATACGAAATTCCTTTGGTTCTTCAGTGTATATAACATGCAAATGCTTAGTGTGTGTTGTTAGTTATACGTCCAAATCATATAGCTTCCTACAGCCGGCCGGAGTGGCCGTGTGGTTCTAGGCTCTATAGTCTGGAACAGAGCGATCGCTACGGTCGTAGGTTCGAATCCTGCTCGGGCATGGATGTGTGTGATGTCCTTAGGTTAGTTAGGTTTAATTAGTTCTAAGTTCTAGGCGACTGATGACCTCAGAAGTTAAATCGCATAGTGCTCAGAGCCATTTCAAAAAAAAATGGCTCTGAGCACTATGGGACTTAACATCTTAGGTCATCAGTCCCTTAGAACCTAGAACTACTTAAACCTAACTGACCTAAGGACATCACACACATCCATGCCCGAGCCAGGATTCGAACCTGCGACCACAGCAGTCGCGCAGTTCCGGACTGCGCGCCTAGAACCTCGAGACCACCGCGGCCGGCTCAGAGCCATTTAACTTCCTACATATAGACAGACACACATGGTGCAAGGTGTATATTTCTATCGGTGAGTGAGAACAGTCTACTAAACAATACTATATCAGTACTTAACCCATTTGCAGACTTATAATTATAGCTGTTACAGAGCGTATGTTTTTATACCTGTTAGCATTTGCAAGTACGGATGGCACAAGCAAGTCATTAAAAATGTACCTTCCTATGGTCAGTAGGTCAGGTGCTGAAGTGTGGATGCATAGAGGCGAAAAGAAAGATTGTAGCGACAGGGGTAGTCCACTTTGAGGTATAATTACGACGGTGCAGTACGTAAAATATATAAAAATCTAAACATGGTTCCTAAATACTTAAATGCCTATACAATTAAAGTTAATCCTATTAATCTTTAAATTCTGTGTCACAAATCTTTAACATTGTGTCAGAAAAATCTAGTAACAAACAGAGGTAATATGTATACAGCAGAGACATCCGTCGTTATTCAGGAATGAGACCAGGTATTATAGATAAATCCTAGAGAATTAATAAAATGCATATAACAGTATAGTGTTCACTGTCGAATGAAAGGCGTAGACTGATGCAATCGCCTGATCTGTGCTAACCCCCCCCCCCCCCCCCCCCCAGGTGCAGAAACCCCAAAGGAGGAACGTAAGAAAAGAATTGTGAGTGCATTTTGAGCATCGAGGAACACGATCTGTAGTCTCCAGACAGACTTGCATAGGGAGAAAAATATCTTTACAACCCGTCTTCCGTGTCGACCAAATTGTTTTGACATGGAGTACGACGATCGTGGTGCACTATAGATCGACGTTCGCAGTAGGGAGTAGTGTATCAGCTCTCCTGTAGGTGTGGCGGCCGTAGGGAGACATAAGAGAATAACATTTAATGACTAAGCACTGTCAGTTGTGTGTGGATATTCGTACAAAGTGACATAACCACCTAAATGTTTGACAGAACACAAAATATAATCGTTCTGAGTGTGGTTACAAATGTGTGAAAGGAAAAGCTAACAGGCAATGCACGAAAGATGTGTATGTGTGTATGCAGTGATTCTGTATACCTGTTTCAAAATTTCCTGTATGCAAAAAGGAAGTCCATGGTATAAGCTGTTCTGAATCAGCAGCTTAAATGTCCAAACACCACCTTTATTAACCCTTTAGCGACAGGTAGACGCGAGTGCATATTTCGTCCAAGCAAGCCCTTTCCATGGTCGTAGACTTCGCGCACGGCTCAGCTCCAGAAACAGGTGTTCCTCCAGCAGCAGTGCGGCCAATCACTGGCACTGAAGACAGTTGACGGTGATCAAGGACAGCGATAGGACATACATAAAGCACACCAGTGGCGAGACGCAATCAATACCTTCACTGCACGATAACACCGGGGAAGACATTGATGACAGTGCCACTAAGGCAGAGTTATTAAACACGGTTTTCCGAAACTTCACCAAAGAAGACGAAGTAAATATTCCTGAATTCCAATAAATAACAACTGCCAAGATGATAAACATAGAAGTAGACATCCAGGTTGGAGCAAAGCAGCTTAAATTAATTAATAAATGCAAAGCTTCCGGTCCAGATTGTATAGCAGTCAGGTTCCCATCAGATTATGCTCATGCTATTCCTCCATATTTAGGAATTATATACAGCCTCTCTTTCACAGGGAGTTCCGTACCGAAAAGCTGGAAAATTGCTCAGGTCACACCAATACCCCAAAACGGAAGTAGGAGTAATCCGCTGAATTACAGGCCCATATCACAAACGTCGATTTCCAGTAGGGTTTTGGAACATATATGTGTTCGAACATTATGAATTACCTCAAAGAAAACGATTTATTGACACATAGTCACTTTGGATTCTTACAATATTGTTCTTATGAAACTCAACTAGCTCTTTATACTCATGAAGTAATGAGTAATGTGTGCAAGTGACAGGGGATGTCAAATTGATTCTATACTTTTAGATTTCCAGAAGACTTTCGGTAGCATTCCTCGTAAGTGTCTTCTAACCAAACTACATGCCTATGGCATATCGCCTCAGTTGTGCTACTGGTTTCTTGATTTCCTGTCAGAAAGGTAACAGTTCGTAGTAATAGACTGAAAGTCATCGAGTAAAACAGAAGTTATACCGGGCGTTCCCCAAGGAAGTGTTATAGGCCCTCTATTGTTTCTGATCTATATTAACGATTTGGGAGACAGTCCGAGTAGCCGTCTTTAGGTTATTTGCAGATGATACTGTCATTTACCGTCTTGTAAAGTTATCAGATGACCAAAGCGAATTGCAAAATGATTTAGATAAGATAGCTGTATGGTGTGAAAAGTGACAATTGACCCTGAATAAAGAAGAGTGAAGTTATTTACATGAGTACTAAAAGAAATCCGCTAAATTTCGTTTACGCGATAAGTCACACAAAACTCAAGTAAGTAAACTCAACTAGATACTTAGTGATTAAAATTACAAATAACCTAAATTGGAACGATGACATAGATAATGTTGTGAGTAGAGCAAACCAAAGACTGCCATTAATTGGCAGAACACTTAAAAGTTGCAACAGGTCTACTAAAGAGACTGCTTACACCACAATTGTCCCCCCTGTTCTGGAGTATTGCTGTGTTGTGTGGGTTGGACATCAGGTGGAACTGACGGATAACATCGAAAAAGTTCATAGAAGGACACCTTGGTTTGTATTATCGAGAAATAGGGGAGATAGTGTCACAGACGTGATACGTGAATTGGAGTGGCAATCATTAAATCAAAGGCGTTTTTTGTTGCGACGGGATCTCATGAAATTTCAGTCACCAGTTTTCTCCCCCGATTGCTAAAACATTCTGTTGGCGCCCACCTACATAGGGAGAAATTATCATCAAGATAAAATAAGATAAATCATGGCTTGCACAGAGAAATTTAAGTGCTCGTTTTTCCCCCGCGCCTTTCGAGAGTGGAACGGGAGAGAGACAGCTCACGCAAATTTTGATGTAGACATGGACCTTGCAGCAGCAAGAATTAACGACCAGCCCCATGCATCCTTCCATCGCCCATTTGTTCTAGGTTCCAGGCATCGCCACTGCAAGCCAGGTGGCTCCCTCCAAAAGGACCCACAGTTAGTGACACGATCTGCCTCCCTCACGCCTTGTGTTTCTTACGAACTACACCCTGGCTGTCAATTCTGTGAGCCTGTTTCAATGGTATCTGTATGCGATAGCTCTGTAGTTAACAAAGGAACACTATCCATGGAAGTAAGACAGACAATGGTTGCGTCAAGGCTGCTCCTGCGACCACTGGGTAGTTGTGACAACCTGTTTTTCCAGCAGACACATCCTCTCCTGTCCTGCACTCACAACACTACGTTCGTTTTTCATTTATAGTTGTGTCTTGCCTTCCAAAGTTGAAGAAAGTGTATTTCCCTAAGGTGAATGATGTAAGAGCAAGACAATGGCGTACGTTTACGATTATATGGTTTACTAACGAAAAGCAAAACCTACGTTTCTAGCATTTGTAGACTTAGAGGAAGCTCTTGACTATGTTGGCTGGCATACTCTCCTTCAAATTCTGAACCTGGCAGGGGTCAAATACAGGGAGCGAAAGGCTATTTACAATTTGTACAGAAACCAGATGCCAGTTATAGGACTCCAGGGCATAAAAGGGAAACAGTGGTGACGAGGGGAGCGAGACAGGGTTGTAGCCTATCCCCGATGTCATTCAATCTATATATTGAGCAAGCAGTAAAGAAAACAAAAGAAAAATTCGGAGTAGGAATGAAAATCCATGGAGATGAAATAAAAACTTTGAGGTTTGCCGATCACATTCTAATTCTGTCAGAAACAGCAATGGACCTGAAAGAGCGGTTGAATGGAATTCACAGTGTCTTGAAGGAGGATATAAGATGAACCTCAAGAAAATCAAACCGAGGATAATGGAATGTACTCGAATAAATCGGGTGATGCTGAGGGAATTAGATTAGGGAATGAGACACTTAAAGTAGTAAATTAGTTTGTAACTTGGGGAGCAAAATAACTGATGATGGTCGAGAGGATATAAAATGTACACTGGCGGTGGAGAGGAAAGCGTTTCTGAAGAAGAGAAATTTGTTAACATCGAGTACAGATTTAAGTGTCAGGGAGTCGTTTCTGAAAGTATTTGTATGGAGTGTAGCAATGTATGGAGGTGAAACATGGTAATAAATATTTTAGACAAGGCGAGAATAGAAGGTGTCGAAATGTGGTGCTACAGAAGAATGCTGAAGATAAGATAGATAGATCACGTGACTAATGAGGTACTGAATAGAATTGGTGAGAAGAGAAATTTGTGACACAACTTGACTAGAATAAGGGATCGGTTGGTAGGACATGTTCTCAGGCATCAAGGCATCACCAATATAGTAGTTTGCGGTAGGTACTTGGAGATGAAGAAACTTGCTCAGGATAGAGTATTATGGAGAGCTGCATCAAAGCAGTCTCAGGAGTGAACACCACAACAACAGCAGCAACATGTTTATGATGGAAATCAGGAATTTACGTTATTCATACCGGATGACAATTTTTGATCTACATGAAAAGAAGCCGGCCGCGGTGGTCTCGCGGTTCTAGGCGCTCACTCCGGAACCGCGCAGCTGCTACGGTCGCATGTTCGAATCCTGCCGGGCATGGATGTGTGTGATTTCCTTAGGTTAGTTAGGTTTAAGTAGTTCTAAGCTCTAGGGGACTGATGACCACAGATGTTAAGTGCCATAGTGTTCAGAGCCATTTGAACCATGAAAAGAAATCGTCATAGCTTCTGAATGGTTTGCGTTATGACGTTCAAACTGTACGGTTAGCCGCGGGGCATGATTGTAATTGGTACGTGTATGCGCGCGCGCCTTATTGTTGTCGTCAATTTGCGCGAGAAAACGTCACGGTACAGCGTACCTGAACATAGAGCGTTGTGAAGGCCTGCTGTGCTAGCAATAACAGCCCAACTGCGGCTCAGAGGAAGTGTTGCGACCGAGTTCAAGCTGAAGACAACCGGTCCAAGTGTGCTAACGATCGAGAATATGATTCGCAAGTTTGAGAGACGGGTAGCGTTTGTGCTGACTGAGTTCGCAATGTCGGTCGTCGAAAAAGGATGAAAACGCCTGAAAACACCAAGAAGACGCTTGCATTGTCTCAAACTAGCCCCAGGAAATCGGTGAAACGAGCTGCATAACAGCTTTGAATCAACTGGAACACACTGAAAGAAATTGTTGTTGAAGACCCGCATTTCTTCCCATATAAAATTCAGACCTATCAGCCATTTTTAGGTCCCAGGGCCATTGAACAGCCGTTATGTTTCGCCAACACTATTGTCTACAGAATTTACGAACAGTGCTTTGATGTGAATACAGTTTGGTTTAGCGGCTAAGCCCACTTCCAGTAGGGTGGATTCGTCATTAAGCGTAATTGGCGCATCTGGGGGACTGAGAGTCTGCATTTGCCGGTCGAAAAGTCTCTTCACTCTCAACAGAAGATTGTGTGCAATGTCCATTTACCGAATAATCGGTGGATATTCCTTTGGTGACTACGGAATGGTACGTGAAGGTGTTGAAAAATGATTTGATCCCCATTATCGAAAGTGCCAGTGATTTCGACGAGATGTGATTTGTGCAAGAATGGGCTCGACCCATATCGAAGCAGTGGAGCGTTTGATGTCCTCGAGAAGCACTTTGGAGACTGCATTCTGGCTCTGGGGCATTCAGATTCAACTGGCATGGGCCTCGATTGGATTCACTTTCAGAAAAAACAGCTGTGCCATGCTTACCTGTACATGTAAAACCACTCTCACTTTCTACCTATTCGTTGAATAGATTAAGAATAATTGTTTATAGCACACTTCCTTGCTGGACTCATTTCTGAACATGTGTAGAACCTGTGTAGAGCGCACACCAATAAGATTCCTTTCTTTTCGTATACAGCTTCCACAGAACATATCAGTGTCTGCGCATATTTCTACATTCTTCTATAACTCAAAGTTTATTTAGCCATTTTACATTATGAAACATTTTCTGCATATATAAATAAGCTGTGTATTTACATTTTAAAATTAAGTTTAAAGATATTATTCCTCCTTCGATACTTCGGGTTTTCCTGAATCCAAACTGACTCTGATAATCTTATGTCAACTGTTCGAAGATTCGAAGACAATGGACGCTTTTATTTTATGAGGCACTTACAACTAAGCTAAGACTTCGGCAATTTTAGTATTTTAAGACATTCCTCCTTTTAGGATTAATATTATGATGTTTCTCTAGAATCTAAGGACAGTTTTCCCTCTTCATATGTGTTACACTTAGGAGTATATAACACACTTCTGATTTCGATTCCTCCGGGTTCGAGAAATTCAGCAGGAATGTTGTCTTTCCCTTGTGCTTTCTTGTTTCTCAGGATTCTCAGAGCTAGTTGATACAAAATAACTGCATTAAATAATAATCATTTAACATGTCATTTAAAGGATCAACCTGATCGTCTAATGTAGTAACTGGAACTGTGACTATCTTCAGCACTAATTATACCGTGTAATAAAGAACTTATATCAAGAAAGATTTGTTATCAATACCACCTGGAACAATGTGGTAGCGTGACATCAGTTATGAAATGATGGCAAATATGTTAGTTGAAAAGGTGGCATTCTCTCCATAACTGGCCCTGACATATCGCCCTGCAGTAATGGCTTCCAACCATAGTACCAGAGTGCAACCAGATACTATCTAGGACTTGCAAACACATACACACACACCAAATCATCATCTTTACCGATTAACTGAACTTTACAAAGAAGAATATTTTCTTTGGTAATTTTTGATTCCCAAATGATGAAACATAAATTATACTCAGCTTTTGTAGACGCTTTATTAAACCTCAGACTAATGAGTCAATGACACAATTTGTACTTCTTATTTGTAACAACCATTTTTCATAGACTGATGTAGCCTTTCTCATTGCATTTACTACTCCTCAAAAACAAAATTTAACTAACGGTCTGCACTGGCGGTATACACTTGTTCGAAAACATGTTTCCTCTACACCACTTCCCTCTCTCATGACAGCTTCACCCTCTCGCTGCAGCCTTACTTAAAATGGATGAAGCTAAAATCCGCGCACTATACTTCCTGCTTCTAAAGCACATGATTGCGGGAAACCTTACTTCTGAACCGTTAGAAATCGAACGATTTCAACTTGCCAATGCTTTTTGGATGAAGTGAGAAATGAAGAAATTTCTGGTCTATCGCAAGAACCTTTATGAGATATTTAAGCATACATGATTTATATGTCTCGATTTATCTATCATAGGTGCATGGTAAAAAGTACAAACTATTCTGTATAGCAGGAGGATTGTGTGTGGAAGATGAGGTTCATACATTCATTTGACTAGCTCTATCTTCACCACATTGTGTCATTCGTTAATGCTATTATTTGAAAGAAAAAGTTAATTAATGGTAGCCTATGTAATAACTATTATACTTTTATGAAGCAGTAAGAATAAGAGGGACGTTTTTTTTAAATAATTTAGTATTGTGATCGAAACACAGATAGACACATTTGTCTTTATCCCTCACGAAATTTAATTTTATGCATTGTGGATGGGTGTAGGGGGTGTAACAATGCCACTACTGTACACAACATTGTATGTTGTGATATTGGACTACGTCAGAAGTTGCCATCTAGCTATGCCCGCCACCTTGATGTAATGTTTCTAGAAAGTCATTCCAGACTGTGGTAGCAGTTAGTTGATCCCCTGTGGGTATCAGTTCCTGCAGAGAAACATGCTGGATTGGCGGTTGAGGACGGTGTGATACAGATTTCAGGCGTAAAATATCATTTTTTTTCTTAAATAACTTTAGAAATCGGAACTTTGTGTTGAATAAATTACGAACTCAGTACCTTATGACGCTCTTAGTAATCTGATAGATCTCCATTTTGATATTCTGAGCGAATAATTGTAGAAAGAGACTAACGATAAGAGGTCTCTATTCCTTCTGGGGCTTAGTTTTAAGGGGAGATTTTGGTCCAAAAAATCGATTTTTCAAAAATATCATTTTCATGATCTACACAGTTTAATCTATGTTGTGTGCGAATTTTATCGTGATAGCAGCTTTAGAAATGCCTTTATACTGTTAAACTGATTAAATCTGCACTGCAGGCCACTCCCACCTCTCCCGACAATTGGGGAATTGGTGGCTTCAGCGGAATTTTTGTCAGTGTTGAAACTATTTTCTTTAGATATCTTTGGCTGACATCTATATCTTTGCCTGAAAACTTGGTTTTATGTTGTTTATTTACGTTTTGACAATACTAACACATATTAGTAGGTGGAAAGTTGAATTCGCAAACCTTTATGTGGAAGTCTAGATTAATGCATAATGGGTGGTGGAAAAATTGTGTTTAGCTGATGGAAGTTTCAAGGAAATCGGTACACCAACCAAAAAGAATAAGTAGCTAGAAATGAAGAATATAAGCTCTCAGCATATCCACTGACCAAGCACCAATGCACAATCTGTGTCCGAAAGGCGATTGGTGTAAGTTAAACAACAGAAATGAGACGTATTCACATAAACACTCATAACCAGAACATGTTATGAATGCATTTAAACCCACATTCAGGTTTGTTGTAAAACCTTCTTTATTTAGGAAGTGTCTTCATGGAAAGACACAAAATGCAAATGAAAGCCTCAATTATTTAATTTGGATTAGATGCTCAAAAGGGACATTCTGTGGACTTGAAGTACTCAAAATAGGTGTCTATTATGCAATTATATGTCACAATAACGGTAATAATGGCAGAATTGAAGTTCTGAAGAGTGTTGGTATATATCTTGATGTGTTTACAAGAAAAGCATTTTACACCATCGAGAAAGCTAACAGATCAGTGTCTTAGCTGCAAATGCAAGCCAAGCGGATTCGAAGAGGAGAGAAGAGAAACCTGAAGGATGAGGAATATCAGTATGGAGTATTTTAAAATTGAGGTACGATTATTACATGTTTAAATATGAGAAGATAAACTTTGAACATCATTTCCTCTGTTTCACAATTTTTACGTTATTAGAAGCCTTTTCTCAAAAAGTATATGCTCTAATGCTTTGAAATTTTCGTGAACTGTTCGCCACGTACTGCTGTCTCCTCGAAACTAAAAAATTCGAGATCCACCAAATACATTCGGATTTTTAGATTATTATATGTAGAAAAAGTTAATTTTGGATGTGCAAGATTAAAAACTTTCTTAATGACACAGTTTGTGCCATAGATTAATAACTGCGGTTCACTGGTCTTATAACCTTCTTAGAACACTACAATAAAAGTTTCAGATTAATTGCATGGTTAGAATATAAGTTATGGCTTTTTATAAGAAAACAATAAAATTTAAAAATTAAAATTAATTGCAAATTATTAATCCTGCTTATTTCAATATATTTTTCTGTTAAAACGCTGCTCATTTGCATTATGCACGGAAAGTTTTAGATTTCTACATTAATAAATGTGGGTGTAATGATTTTTTTAAATAAACATTTCCTGTTACATACCTACTGAAACAGTTTTTTTAATGATTTGCATCTATTCGCTTGTGGCATCAGTCTGACACAGAGAGTATATCATATTGTTGCAAGTGGCGTGTGATTGGAAACATATCCCAACTGGAGGTTTATATAGATTCGATTGTGGCTCATACAAGTATAGAGGGTACTGAATGAGGGCAAAGGATTGCTCAGTGACACCTTGTTCCAGAAGCCCTAACAGTGGGACGAGTTCATGAGGCTGAGGAGGCCACGGCCGTGGATCTGGGTGCCCTGCTGGACGCCGGGGACGGCGCTGTGGTGACTCTGCTGGCCGGGGACAATACGCAGCTGGTGGCTCACAGGGCTATCTTGGCCGCCAGGAGCGCCGTGTTTGCGGGCATGCTCCGTCGTCTCACCTTAGAGGCCAGCAGCAGCCAGCTCGCACTCTCCGACATAGAGGGCCCTGTGCTGCGCCAGGTGCTGGCACACCTCTACACCCTCCAGCCCCCACAGCTGCCCAGCATGGCGCCACAGCTGTTGGTCGCCGCTGACCAATACGGCTTGTCAGTACTGAAGGTGCAGTGCGAGCAACAGGTGGCCGCACAGCTGTCTGTCGAGACTGCATCAGCCACAGGTGTTCTCGCGATTCGGCACTCCGCTAACATGCTGAAGCAGGCTGCTGTCTCCTTCATAAAGGCCCACTTGCTCAGTGTGATGGCGACGCAGGGCTGGGATGAGGCTGTAGTCAACGACCCACAAACTTTTATGGAGTTGGTTCACCTGATTACAGAGACACCGACAGACACCAGGTAAGCATGAGACAAGCTGCTCATCTATGTTACACAGCTCTAACTGTGCGTACTGACAAGCCTACAACGTCCACCACTAAGTGTAATTAGATGTGCCTGCGTCATAAAATACACTACTATTGATATTGAAACGTCCCCTTAGAAAAATTATACATGACTGTGCTTAAACTGACGCACAATATTTTTTTAGCGCAACGCAATCTGACTTTCAAAAATCCCTACAAAAGAATGGCACTGACTAACATTAACCTATACCTTTCACAAATCACTTACCTCACAAAAATCATCGTTACTCGAACTACTGCAATACAGCGAGCGCCACTACTGCCAGCTAAATAAAAGATTCAAACTACTGAAGGCACTAACTACTGATAGGCATAGTTAGCAAATGAAAGATTTTGATAGAGAACAAACAATGTATTTACCCCAATAGTGTTCAAAAGTCATAATGTATATATCAGTTCATGACATCCAGTATTACAAATTTCAAAACTCCGCCATCTCTCTCCCCACATCCACGACTGCTGGCGGCTCACCTCCAACTGCGCAACGCTACGCGCTTTTAACATCCAGCTGCCCAACAGTACAATGGCAGACATCAATGCAAACTAGCCACAGACTGCACACAGCACAGCTAGTGATTTTCATACAGAGCGCTACGTGGCGTTACCAATATAAAAACCTAAACAGCCTACTTACAATATCCAGTTTCTTGTATACGCTATGTGATGAAAAGTATCTATACACCTGGCTGAAAATGACAAACAAGTTCGTGGCGCCCTCTATCGGTAATGCAGGAATTCAATATGGTGTTGGCCCATCCTCAGCCTTCATAACAGCTGCTGGAAGGTTTCTTTGGGCCCATTTTTCACGGAGTTCACGGCGTTCCAAAACATCCCAAAGGTGTTCTATAGCATTCAGGCCAGGACTCTGTGCAAGCCAGTCGATTACAAAGACGTTATTCTCGTCTATCCAGTCTGACACAACTCGTGTATTGTGAGCAGGTGCTCGATCGCGTTGAAAGATACAATCGCCATCCCTGAATTGCCCTTCAACAGTGGCAAAGGTTCTTAAAACATGAATATGGGAGTGTGGTGTGATATTGCAACGCAAAAGAACAAGGGGTGCAAGAACCCTCCACGAAAAACACGACGACACCGTAACACCACCGCCTCCGAATTCTACTGTTGGCGCGACACACACTGGCAGATGACGTTCACTGGGCATTCACCACAGCCTCACCCTGCCATCGGGTCGCCACATTGTGTGCCGTGATTCGTCACACCACACAACGTTTTCTCCACCGTTCAATGGTCCAACGTTTATGCTCCTTACACTAAGCGCGGCGTGGTTCGGCATTAACCAGCGTGATGTGTGGCTTATGAGTAGCTGCTCGACCATGAAATACAAGTTTTCAAACCTCCCACATAACTGTCATAGTACTTGCAATGGATCCTGATGCAGTTTGGAATAACTGTGTGATGGTCTGGATAGATGTCTGCCTATTACACATTACCATCGTCTTCAACTGTCAGCAGTCTCTGTCTGTCAAGAGACGAGGTTGGCCTGAACATTTTGTGCTGTATATGTCCCTTCACGTTTCCACTTCACTATCGCATCGTAAATAGAGGACCTAGTTATGTTTAGGAGTGTGGAAATCTCTGGTACAGACGTATGACACAAGTGACACCCAATCACCTGACCATATTCGAAGTCCGTGAGTTCCGCATAGTACCCCATTCTACTATCTCACGATGTCTAATGACTACTGAGGTCGCTTATATAGAGTATTTGGCAGCACAGTGCACCTGATATGAAAAACTCATGGTTTTGGAGGGTGTCTGGGTACTTTTGATCACATCGTGTAAGTAATGTATTTACAGCTGCAAGTAGGATGAGACCCCATCTGTACAGTTCTCTGACGACATATTAGAATTTGTGTTGCAGTGGAGCTCGAGCTTAGGCTTGCCACTTTATGGGACAGCTTGCCTCAACCACTTCGGCTATCCAAGCACGCTTCCAGACCTCCAAACTTCACCATGTGTCCACATCCTGCATTTGCACAAATGATTTGATTCTCACTCAGAAAGAGACTTACTTATTATTGTCATGGTCTTTCCTAGACATGTAAAAATTTTCCAGTGTCTTTATTTGTTATAGAATATCCTCCACAAGTGCATGCATATCTGAGGGAACACACACTGCTATGACCGACAGCTGTATGAAATACAAGAAATGCATTCGCAACTGCTAATACAATGACACGCCAAGTATACAATATAGAGTGAATCACTGGAAACTTGCAAATGATGTAAAAATAGAAAGCACAATTGAAGTGCGGTTTCACAAAATTGATTAATAGTGAGGGACTCGTGTTATTCACTTATCAATAGATTGTAATAATACATAGAATGGGTTTTCTTGGTGAAAACATTCCATTCCGTAAAAGGAACAATGCCAGTGATACTAATCAACAAAAAGTAAGGTAAATTAGAATGTCGATGCTGTTTGGTGCAGGATTCTATGTGACTCAATTACGACGTATCGTATTTTGAAAAGTCCCCACGCCAAAACTTGTACCTGTGGTCATCATCATCATCATTGGGTTGCCTGCCTTGCAGCAGGTTTTAACTGCCTAGCCCTCCATGCTTCTCTGTCTGCTGCGTTTCTCTTCATTCTTTGGTACCCACCTTGTGGCCTGCAGACATCATTCGGCATCTGAAACCTTCTTCTGCCCTTCCTTGTCTTTCCCAGAAGGAAACTTTCAGTTGTCTCAACTAGAAGGCAATCTCTTCTTAGATTGTGGCCTATCCAGTTTAATTGCCTGTCCTCCATCGCTAGCAACATCCTTCGTTCTTCTCCAACTCTCCTCAGTATATCTGAGTAATTCCTAACTTTATCAGTCCACCTGATCTTCGTTCCACGCCATATCCACATTTCACAAGCTTTAATTCTCTTCTCATTCTGCTTTATCAAAGTCCACGTTTCTGCTCCATACAAGGCCACGCTCCATATTAAGCACTTAACCAATCGCTTCCTTAATTCCTTGTTTAAACAACTAGTTAAGAGTCTTCTCTGCTTTTGAAATGCCTCTTCCGCCCAAGCCATTCTCACTTTGATATCTTGTTGTCAGTCTGTATCTTCTTTAATCCAAGTTCTCAAATACTTGAATGCTCTTACCTGTTCTATGATTTCTGACTCCAAATTAATTTTTACTTTTATTTTCTTTAGGCTTATGGCAATGCTTTTGGTTTTCTTTTTATTAATTGTCATACCATATACTACAAAGACTTCATTCAGGTCATTTAGCACTTGAGTCAGTTTCTCTTGATTTTTTGCGAGGATCGCCATGTCATCTGCAAATCTTATACATTCAATATTTTGTCGACCTATCCTGACGCCTCTTGTCAGCTTTCCAGTACTTCCTTCTGACAGATCTTAAATAAGATCGGCGAGAGACAAGAGCCCTGTCTAACAACTCTCCCAACCCTGTTGTCTTCAGACATCTCATTACCTATTCGTACCCGAGCTTTCTGATCCAGGTACAGATTTGCCATCAGTCTTCTCACATTCCACTTTACTCCCTTCTTTTTCTAAAGACCTAACAGCTTATCGAACTGCACTCTATCAAATGAGCCGGCCGCGGTGGTCTAGCGGTTTTGGCGCTGCAGTCCGGAACCGCGGGACTGCTACGGTCGCAGGTTCGAATCCTGCCTCGGGCATGGGTGTGTGTGATGTCCTTAGGTTGGTTAGGTTTAAGTAGTTCTAAGTTCTAGGGGACTTACGACCTAAGATGTTGAGTCCCATAGTGCTCAGAGCCATTTGAACCATCTATCAAATGTCTTTTCAAGGTTTATGAAGACAGCATACACTTCTATGCTCTTTTCTATGTATCTTTCGCCGATGGTTCTTAGAACCCCAATGGCATCTCGTGTTCACCTTTCCCCTTACGAAACCATAGTGTTCTTCACCAAGTGTTTCTTGCAGTGTTCCATATAGCCTCCTATTTAGAATCCGAAGAAGTAATTTTGCTACCTTCGGTATGAGGCTGATTGTCCCGTGGTCTTTACACTTTTTAGGATAATTAGTCTTTGGAATTGGGACTATTATACTTACGAGAAAGTCTTCTGCCCATTCACATTTGTCGTAGATGTAGTTGCAGAGAGAGGTCAACTCATTTTTGCCTGTTTCTTTTAAACTCTTTAAGATTTCCGCCGGAACGTCATCTACACCGCATGCTGTGTTGTTTTCAAGTTCTCCCAGTGGCTTATTTGGCTCTGAACCTACGATAAAATCTCCTTTTAATTTCATTTACTCATTCTTCCTTCTCAATCTGCAGATCAGAGTGTCTGTGGTAGCACACAATAAAGAAAAGCAGAAGTGCATACAAGAATTATGTGGATTCTGGCCAGCAACGAGGCAGTTGACCATCACAGGATGGGTTCAAAAGCAGCACCAGCAACGGCAAAACACAGTTCCGGTCTGGTTTCAATGACCTTTCCATACATGCTAGCATTTCAGCGGAGATGTCCAAGAAGGCTCTAGTAATACGTCGCTGTAGTCTGTATGTCCCTGTAGAAAGAGACTTTCTGCTTTCCACATAGAAAAATGTCTACAGGCGTAGAATCTTGGGAATGGGACAGCCAAGGTACAGGTCCTCAGCATCCAATCCGGCTTTTTGGAAATAATTCGTGAAGATATACTGCAGTACTTAGTGCGCTATTGGTTGAACAGCCATCATGTTGGTACCATAGGATCCTCCTAGTCTGCAGAGGAATAGCAGAGCATCCATGGATGATGGCAGCTGTGATACTTGTTCGCGTTCAGATTTGCGTATATTAAAAACGGACCTGTGAACCGGCAGTTCACTATCCCACTGTATTTTGACGCCCATTGGCCGATGACGCTCCATCTGACGAAGCCGACAGCGATTGTCAACAGACCAACAGGGCATGTGTCGATGATTTACTTAACACGTTTATTAACTGTGGCTTCATCACTGAACAAGATACATGATACACCTGGAGTATTCTATCTTAATGCCCATGTATAGAAGTTAACACGTTTGTCATAATCGTTTCCATGCAGTTCTTGATGGAGAGAGAGAGATGTGACAGTGGTGGAATATATGTCAGGGGACAATATTACGACAATTGCCTGATTCCGTGCCACGTCCTCATGCGATTACAGGGCAGTTAACGTGCGGATCAACTACAACAGCAAGAAGCACTTTAATTTGCCCCTCTTCTGTCGTCACTTGTTTTTTTCTGTTACTCTGTCTGGGTATTACATTATCTCTTTCACGTGAATGGCCTTAGTGATTGATAAATAATTGGTAAGACGCAAATTAAATTCCTTTAGAATAGGCCATGAAGGCCCAACGGTACCGACCGGCCGCCGTGTCATCTTCATCCCACAGGCGTTACTGGATGCGGTTATGGTGAGGTATGTGGTCAGCACACCACTCTCCCAGCCGTACTTCAGTTTCCGAGACAGGAGGCACTACTTCTCAATCAAGTAGCTCCTCAGTTTGCCTCACAAGGGCTGAGTGCATTCCACTTGCCAACAGCATTCGGCAGACCGGATGGTCACCCATCCAAGTGCTAGCCCAGCCAGATAGCATTTAACTTCGGTGATCTGACCAGAACCGGTGTTACCACTGCCTTGGGTTAATTGGTGAGATGGCTGATGTCTGTTGGGATCTCTCTCCACATACACTGTACGAGAGAGAAATGCATTCTTCCCAAACTCTACATACATAATACAGACGCCAGCTTTTACGACCTACTGCTTGGATTCTCAGACACTACCTCAATAGAAAGTCGAAATGCACTCAAGGTACACACTAGCACTCTATAAGCAAACATTACAACATTGTACCTAGCAACGAAGCAGGTTCAATACCACAAATAAATGGCAGTGTCGAAACTTTTCAGAATATTGTATCTCGAAAACGACTCGCACTATAATCCTGCAACAAACACCACTGACATTTGATTTGTCCTACTTTTAATTTGTTAATGTCAATAGGAGTTGTTCTCTTTAGAAAAGTGTAATTTTTCACTAATAATATACTTCCTAGTTACTAATACAATCTTATGTTTGGCTAAAAATACGAGCTCGCAGTTCCAATCCACTGTATAAGAGCAGCACATGAATAGCACTTCCAATATACGCCATTTTTTTCTGTCGAAGTTTTAGGAGATTCACCCTGTATATTTGCGCCATAGTAAAACTTCTTCCAGACGAGACACGAATCCGGAACCTGGAAGTATGCTCGAACAGCAGAAGTTGTTAAGGCGACTGCTCGCATAAAGTGGGATATCCACGTTGGGGTCCCAGTCTGGCACAAATTTTCATACGTCACCAATAAATTATAGAGCAAAAAAATGGTTCAAATGGCTCTGAGCACTATGGGACTTAACATCTGAGGTCATGAGTCCCCTAGAACTTAGAACAACTCAAACATAACTAACCTAAGGACATCACACACATCCATGCCCGAGGCAGGATTCGAACCTGCGACCGTAGTGGTCGCGCGGTTCCAGACTGATGCGCCTAGAACCGCTCGGCCACAAGGGCCGGCAAATTATAGAGCACATTTCGTCTGTTCCTTCAGACATGAATCCTTGTCTGAAGGACATTCTATAGAAGGTTTTTAAACACAGGCACTGTAGGTAGTATTTACATACCCAGGCAAAGGCCGCGACAACAGTAAGTGAGTTTCTTCCTGTGTGAGTGTTACAGTGACTGTTCTACAGCAAGACATGGAAACTCACGGTGATGTGTCGAACTTTGGGTCGGTCATTGAAGCACGCTCGCATAGACGAAGTGGTTGCGGCGACCACTCGTGTTCAGTGGGAAATTCTGATTCCAGTCCAGGTCTGATATCAAGTTTCATACGTCAACAGTTAACTGTACAGTTGGAGTGACGTATTCGCCATTGTGAATAAGTTTCCTGTATTTTACACAGCTGTAGATCACAGCAGCATCTGTTTTTGCAGACATGCATGCATGTCTGAAGGACATTGCATAGTAGGCTCTTATTTCTCTTCCTCGTGATGACTGGGTGTTGTGTGATGTCCTTCGGTTGGTTAGGTTTAAGTAGTTCTAAGTTCTAGGGGACTGATGACCAGAGATGTTAAGTCCCATAGTGCTCAGAGCCATTTGAACCATTTGAGTAGGCTCTTAAACACAGACACTGAAATTAGTAATAGCATTTTCTGATGGCTCACGAGGCTTTCGTTAAATTCTCATAAGAGTTTCATCAAATCACCGTACTAAACTGAGTATGCCAGCAGGTAAGTTAGCCTCCAAAAATTCTGCAATAGCCAAGACGTTCATAGCTTTGTGAATGATTTTGGTCTTATTTGTAGTCGTCATTTGCATTAAATTGCATGTGTACAACAAGCTGTTATTTACGTTAGCTCATCAAGAGGTTGAAGAAAGACGAACATTAGCTCTGACCGCTGCAGGTGCCATTCTAGTGACAGACACAATGATGGGCTGCTCAGATCACAGACAGACACAGTGACATGTGCTGTTGGCAGCTAGGGCAAGCACGCTCTGTTCTTTGTCCTGTACATGCTACCCTAAAACTCTTTATTCAAAGTGACCTTATAAAGCAAGTGTCGATCAAACATGTGCCCCAGTCTCCTCCAAGGTCACGGAACGGGGGCCTACCGTGACCGGTTCAAATTGTCTCGCGTCGCGATGGCATCGGCCTCTGAGTTAGGCATAGCTTCCACTGTGTGGGGTGTTGGTGTTTGATTACACCGCTTAGTATCCTGTGAGGCTTTCGACTGAAATTCTCTTTGCCTCTACGCGTTATTCAGCAAATTTGCGTTACTTTTCTGGCCGCATTCCGCTGTCTGTTGGTTATTTGGTTGTCTGGTATTGTTTTGCGTTTGCCAACGATCGGCTGACTGTTTCCGGAGGCTTGTGTCTGTACATACTGTACAGGCTGGCCGTGCGCTACTCGCCCTTTGTAGTTGTTTTTGCTAAGGTTTTGCCCATTTCTCTTATATGCGCCTTTACATTTACGACTTTCTCCATTGCCCTTGTGATTATCGTTACCATTATCCATAAATCTCTGTGACGCTATCGGCTTATTAAAAGGCTTGGGTTGTACTTGTCTCTCTTCGTTTATCAAATCTATTGAGTCCAGTATAGATAGAAAGAATTCAATTTCCGGGATGTTAATGAGTTTTTCCCTAACGTGGGCAGGAAGACGGCTCTTTAAAATTTTCAGCGTCAGACAGCGGGTTCGTCCAGACCTGGTTTTATTCAAATATTTTTCAAAATAGCCTCGTAAGCTTCTATACTTGCTACTGAACGGAGCTGGGTTGAATACTTCATGTCTGGGCCTCTCTTGTACGGCCTCAGACCAATACTTATCCAGAAATGCCGTCTCATTCCCTTCATAATATTGGCAACGTTCCGATATGTCCGTAGCTCACAGCAGAACGTCACTCTGTGTGTATCCAACAACAAATCTAATTTTCTGGGCTCCGGTCCAGGTACGAGGTAAAACATGTCGAAATGCTCTGATAAAGACCACAGGGTCTGTTCTTTTCCATTCAGAAGCAAATATCGGGAATGTCGATCCGTAAGTAATCATTCTTCTTCAAGTAATGTTGCCGGCCGGCGTGGTCGAGCGGTTCTAGGCGCTTCAGTCTGAAACCGCGCGACCGCTACGGTTGCAGGTTCGAATCCTGCCTCGGGCATGGATGTGTGTGATGTCCTTAGGTTAGTTAGGTTTAAGTAGTTCTAAGTTATAGGGGACTGATGACCTCAGAAATTAAGTCCCATAATGCTCAGAGCCAATTTTTTTTTTTTTTTTTTTTTTTTTTTTTTTTTTTTTTTTTTGTTTGCAAGTAATGTTGACAAACAGGCCGCGCTGTCAGTGACAGTCGTGTTTATGTTCGCTTGTGGCGTATCCATGGCAACTACGCCTGCTCGACAGGTTCAACTGCCGGCAAGTTGCAAGTTGCATTGTGCAACCTTCGCTATTTCCCTTCTAAGGGCTAATCCTGAATTGTTGGTAACCAGTGAAGGCATCTAAGAGCATAGCTTTGTTTTCTGTCATATGCTGTTTTGAAATGTCCGTAGTTTTAGCAACACTGCCTCGCAACCTTTCCTCTGCTTCGTGTAAGACCAGTCTGTTTTAGCAAGAAGTTCGCTATCCTTGTCTTTTAGAGCTCTAAAGAGCTCTACAGTATTTACATAAGGGCCACGCGGGGTAGCCGTGCGGTCCAAAGCGTCTTGTCACGGTCCGCGCGGCTCCCCCCGTCAGTGGTTCGAATCTTCCCTCGGGCATCGGTGAGTGTGCTGTCCGTAGCGTAAGTAAGTTAAGTGTGTAAGCTTACGGAGCGATGACCTAAGCAGTTGGGTCCCATAAGATCTTACCACAAGTTTACAGTACCTACATAGATTTTGCACTCTGACACTACCTTTCCAGCAAAGGTGCTGCCCTTCTCCAGCATCCCAGCTTCAGCTTTTTCAGTTATTTCCTTTACATCTACACATAGTATACCTCTCTGTTTTTAGCAAATTCTGACTCTAAAATGCTCTACTCTTAGACTCAAGTTTTGTATTTCTGTAGTTAGATTTTTGCTTACGTCTTGCAGCTCGCTGACTACGTTCGTGACATTTTTTACCGACGCATCCACATGGGATTGCGTGTCCTGAACTTGACAAAATGCTTTACTGAGGTTTTTCAACTCACCTGCAAGTTGTTCCCGATTACAAATCGCGGATCTTACCTTTTCCGTTAACATATTTATATTGCGGGACATGTCGGTAATTATTTATTGTTTTAGTTGTTTACCGTGCTCTGTGAACTTACCGGATAATTCGTCAGATAATTCAGTGCGTACATTTTTGCCCACTTCTCTGAACTGTTGACTAACACTATTCTTGAATTCGTTAAACGCCTGGTTTTGCTGTGCAAACTGTTGTGTTAGTTGCATTAGCTGTGTCAGAGTGTGTGTCTCACTGGTATTTGCATTGCTTTTGTGAACTGTTTCCTGTGCTTGTGTCCGCGACGTTGTGAGCAGATAATCAAAGGAATTTTCGCTGTTGTGCACTTCAGATTCACTATCTGAGAAAATGTTTCCCGGTGAGACCTGAGAAATTGGCTCATAGAGCGTCATAAGAGCGGCATCATTAGTTATATTACCAGTATGACAATTTTTTAATAATGGGACGCCAACCTCGTCGTTTTGGTAGTTATTGGCCAGTTCACGAGTTGGTGCGTGACCTTCAACTGTTACCAAGCTCGGATTTCCGCCATCTTGGCATATTGTATTTTGTAATGAATTTTCAACAATGGCCATTTCCTTTGACTCCATTCTGAATAAAATTATAAAAGGAAAAGAATTTTAAACATGAAACTTTGTTTGAATCGCTATCCTTCAATTAAATCTTGACTTTATACATATCTTCGTCTTTTCTATAGAAATCCACTTTCCGTAAAGGATATTAATTGGAAGGAACAAGGATTATCTACTGCGAGAGAGACGGCGCCAAGCAGGGCCATATAAGCATACAGCGTAGCAACTTCCTACTTTAACCGCTGAAATTCGCATTCCCAGTATATCTCGTTCGTAGGCAGAAATTCATTTTAATTTGCTCCTTCAAGTTGTTAATAGTTTCAACCTCACGGACATGTAAACCTCCAACAAAGGCCTCATTAGTTTTTTTTTTTTTTTTTTTTTTTTTTGTTACAATCATATTGGCTTACACTTACTAGGATCACGTTAACAACTTCAGTTCCTCTCCTTCCTTTGGTGTTGTATCCTATTTTTTCAGGATTCCCTCATTTTATCCCCATGAAGTCTCTTCTTTTCTTCTGTCCATGTTGTTCATGATTTTTTATTTCTTCTGCTTTGAAAGCCTTCCGAATTTTGTATTTTGTTTTTAAAATGGTTTCTTTCTGCTATTTCTGATTCTTTTAAGTTGTTTCTTTCAAGATCTTTTCTTACTTCTGTAATCCATGCTATTGTCGATTTCTTCTTCCAGAAATATAGCAGTATTTGGTTTGTTGGTCTATTTCCATCCATTCGGTGGAGATGTCCAAAAAAGGTTAATCTTCGTTTGGCCATTACTGCAGATATTTTCTCTATATTTTTGGAGATCTCCTCATTACTTCATATTTTCTAACCATCTGCGGTTTTCATTGCACCCATTATTTTTCTAATAATCCTTCTTTCCAGTACCTCTAGTTTGTCCATCTTGTAGTTCATCGTTAGTCATTCAGATCCATATAAACATTCAGGTTGTACCACTGTGGTGCAGTGTTTTAGTTTTGTTTTTCCACCTATTCATTTCTTGTTGTAAATATATTTGGTCAAACCATATGCCCTTTCCATTTTGTTAATTCTTACATCTATTCCAGATTTTTCTAGTCCAATCTGTTGTATAGTTTCTCCAAGATATTTAAATTTATTTACTCTCTCTATTTTACCTATTTGTGTTTCTATGTATTTTGGTGCATTTTTTATATTTGTCATGAATTTTGTTTTTTCAGCTGAAATGGATCATTTACCTAAAAAAATTTTTTTCTTCAAGAATTGAAAGGTCTGTTCACATTCCTCTCGCCGGCGTCGTGTCACGGTTGCCATTGAATAGTGGCGGGGGGACTAGAAATGTGATATATAAATTGAAATCTTAATAAATATTTGCTGTTTAAATAATTAAAAAGAAAATTTTGAGAGAATGATTGAAAAAAAAAATAAAAGGCACACATATCCTGTGTGAACTTTAACTGGCTCTAATAGAAACGGACCTCCAATATTCAGTACATGTATTGAGCATTCAACATTCGTAAATTTACATACATCCTTTTCTTGTTACCGCTATTGTGCATGAATATTTGTATGACAAAACTGGTTCGGATCGAACCTCCTCTGCTGAAGCGAATTCTTGTTGTTATCTTCGATCCTCTTGATGCAGAATTCCCAGCGCAGCACTGTAAAGCCACAACGACCTCTGACTGTGTTCCCTGTATGCTTCAATTTATCTGTCAGACAGCGAATTATTAATTATGGTACAGTGACTCGTAACAGCACACTTGTTTCAATCCGTGTCTTCGCTCTTCTTGGGATTCACAGAATGAATAGCGTTCAGTTTTGAATTGGAATGTCGACACCTTTTATTTCACAGATAAGAGAGACATCAGTATCTACCAACCTATATCACTACTGATATCATTTTCCAAAATTTTTGAGAATGAGATGTATTCTAAAAGAGTATTACATCTTGGCAACAATAATGTCCTCAGGAAATCACAATTTGGGTTTCAGAACGGTTGCTTCACTGAGAATGCTGTTTACATGTTCACACACCAGATATTACAAGCATTACATAACAAAATAGTACCGGTAGGTATTTTCTGTGACCTATCCAAAGCATTTGATTCTGCAAATCATAGTATACTTCTTGATAAATTGAAGTTTTTTGGGATTGATGGTATAGCCAACCAATGGATCATGTCATATCTGATCAAAAGAATGCAAAAATTTGTACTTATTAGTAATTCAACAAACAGAATCCAGGGACATAATTCTGACAGGGGAGAAATCACGTATGGGTTTCGCCTAGGTTCAATCTTACGTCCACTAGCGTTTCTCACATATATAAATGATCTACAGTCTAATGTACAACAAGCAGAACTAGATCTTTTTTCAGGTGACACCAGTATGGTAATCACTCCCAGTATACATGCAGAAATTGAAAACATGGTGAACAAAGTTCTCAAAAGTATCATTGACTGGTTTTCTGCGAATGGTCCCACCCTGAATTTCACAAAGACACATATTATTCAGTTCTGTACCTCCAGGGGTACTGCACCAGTGATAAGTGTAACATGTTGTGATGAAATAATTCACATAGTGGGAAATTAAAAAATCTTTGGTGTCCATATTGATGAGAATTTAAATTGGAAAAAACACAAATTTCGGAACTCATAAGACAATTTAGTTTAGCCACATTTTAACTTAGTCGTAGTAAATTTTGAAGAGATAGAAATCAGTAAGTTTACATATTTTGCTTATTTACATTCAGTAATGTCATACCGAATAATGATCTGAGGTAACTCATCATTAAGAAAGAAGGTCGTCATTGGCCAGAAACATGCTGTAAGAACAATATGTGGTGCGTACCCATGATCACCTTGTAGACATCTGTTCGAAGAGTAGGGTATCCTGACCACTGCTTAACACTATATTTACTCCCTCATGAAGTTTGTTGTAAATAATCCACTACAGTTCAAAAGCGACGATAAGGTATGTAATTACAATACTAGCAGAAAAATGACATTTATTAATCAACATTAAGGTTGTCTTTAGCACAGAAGAGGGTGTACAAAGCTGCAAAAAAATTTTGGCAGCTTACCCACTGATATAAAACGTCTAACAGATGGCAAGGTGAAATGTGAAAATAAACTGAAAAAGTCTCTCCTTGACAACTCCTATTCTGTAGAAGATTTTCTATGTTTGTAATGTGTAAAAGATGGTGGGATAACTCAATCTGTATATATTACTTACATTTTGAAGAAAAAATAAGTGTATGGTGATGTTTAGAGTACAAGTAGAAGTACAAATTAATTTGCAATATGAATGCACCAATAATATTAGGAACCAACATGCCTCATACTAACGACATTGCACAACATCGTATCACTGGTATAATTTCCCCTTTGTAATTTGTATCCCATTTCTTCGTGTTCTAGGTTTATTTTCGTATCATTCTTACACACAACAGAGACGAAACAACCGAAAAAGATTTTTAGCACACATCTCTCCAGATTCTTCCTCCAACAGTCGGATTCGTGACTGCTAAGGGGAGGATGTGAAAAATTTTAGAAAATTGATTTTTCAAAGATATGCCTATTTTGTACCGCATATCTTCCTGAATAGTACGATGTATAAAAAATATAAATTTTAGTGATTATAGGCCAAACCCCTTTGCACAGCTTCAATCCTACACAAAGTCACCAGGGTAATAAATACAGAACAAAGGGTGCTGCAACAAATGTGACACCAGTGGCTCAGGACTTTAACGGAAGCCACCAAACCTATATCAGGGACCTTGCAAATGAAAACTTATTGAAGAAATGTGTTCATGGTGGTACCCAAAAACCAAATGAAAGATTTAACCAATGTGTACGGGAAATATTGCCAAAAACCATTTTTCTTGGACAAAATGCAGTTGCTATTTGTGTTTATGATGCGGTTTCATGTTTTAATGATTGTGTGCAAAGCAGGAAATATGTTTTAGAGAAAATGGGAATAAAGACCGGAGTGAACTGCATCAAAGCTTTGTATGCGATAGAGAGTGTGTAGTGAAAGCAGATAAATTATTTTTGGCGGTGATAAAGTCAGGAATGTGAAAAGAATGAAAACCGACCAAGAAAATGCAAAAGAACTTGCTTATGGTGCTGGACAGTTCTAAAGGAATGACACATACAAGCAGAAACTTTAATGCCCATTTTCCGCAAAACAGACATTTCTTAACTTAGGTGCATGTAACATTCATAATAAGTATCCTATTACTTTAAAACTTGGTATGCTCATTAAACACAAACTCCTTAATGCAAATCTCTAGAATTTTGCAAGTCGATTAAAAACTGTGCTAAAAATTTAGGTAATATAACTATAAAACTTGAGTTTTCTCTAAAGATGAAGTTAACAATGCTACAGCACATTCATTTTCTCATAAATTAAATACATTCTAGAGTTTCATGTACCTGTAAGCATGGTTTGCATGCCGTGCATGATTCATCGAAGGATCTCTCTTACTTATGAAGAAAGGTGTACCTATAGCGACAACTGCAGCCGATAGGAAGAGGAAAAATTACGAAATTTCACATGTAACAAAAATTATTTCTTTATGTTTTTGCAGTTCCACTGCTATGAGTGTGAATACTGAATCCTTCCTGGACATTCTGACGAAGTTTTATGATTTTATTTGTAAAAGTACAGACTGTGGAAACTAAAACGTTCTCTGGTGTCTCTCCTGCTCCAAGTCGGCCGGTTTGACATTCTACCCCCCATAACACACGAGCTAGGAACACCATCCCATAACGACAGCACTACATTAATTGCATTGGAGGGATACTGTCATTCAAATTTCTTTGTGATTTATATTGTTATGTATTGAAACTATGTTGACTAATAGTTGTCATAAGCATAATTGTTGAGCTTAGTATGAACCTTACATTTGTGCTTTGTTTTGCACGAAATACTGTGTAGTATGCTAGCCTACAAGTATGAGAAAATTAGGAGATGCAATATGTGAAGTGATTAGCTGAACGCCTTAGTTGTCCCACTACTGTCTTTGGTAGTGTGTGTTCCATTATCTGTGTGGGAACAGTACCTCAGCAGTACTGTCTGTGGTAATCTGACCACTGGCTTCGATTTGAAAACCCTTCTCGAAGCAGTGTTCCTTCTGTGCAGCACGTGAAGCTCTGGAGAGAGCAGGACCGGCCCCTCCTCGCAGCCGCACAGTGGCCCCAGCGACGACGGCCGGAGCCCAGCCACAGCTGCGCCCCCCACCACTCCCCAGGCCACTCCACAGCCTGATGACGCTACCGTCTCTCACCTGCGGTGAGTTCTGTCACAATAACAGCTTTACGCGTTGGGTAGTTAGCCCAGTGTTAAAGTGAAGAAATCGAATGTTGCTATTTTATGTTTTTGACGAAGCAGATCTTATAGTTCTGGTATTAATTTATTTCTTTTATAAATTATGATGTTTGACGAGGCAAGGATCTACAGCTCTGCATCGTGACGTATTTTCAATTCCTAACACAACTGACCCACTTAATGCAGTTACTTGTGTAAGATACTTCCCCAAAGATAGCGAGTGGTGAGTTAGAGGCAATTTCTGTTTTCAGCGATGATTTGCTATATTATGAATTAATTCTGCAGAGACCGGATCTTGTTCGTTTCTTCTGACTTTCAACCATGTTCAGTATTATTCAGTATTGGGCTGCCTCACCAAATAACCAGGAATCTCTGAAACTCCCACTGTCACTTGCATTTCCGCGATTACCCTCCCAACACTCTAATGAGATATTCTCTCAAGGGTCTGTGGGAACCCCACCACTGGGGGAGGAGAATCAGTTGAGATCCATATCTTACCCTACTACGAGAGATGTATGTGAGAACCTCTAGTGGCAGTTTTTGGAAATCATTCGTGACAACATCAGCCTCTACTAAACTGTCGGTATCTTGCTGATTAACGCAGGCATGTTGGATTAATAGAAACCAGGTCAATTGTAATGCGTGCGGATCGTTGAGTGGAGATGGACACAGCAGCCATATCTCGTCACCTGTAATACCCTCTGTGTCTCAGGGAGTTTTACTGCTGACATTGCAAAAGTTTTTCTTTTTATTCACTGCAGACCAGCTTCAGCGTAAATTCGTCATCACGTCACTTTTCTTCTTTGAAATATTTGATCT
Source organism: Schistocerca americana (assembly GCF_021461395.2). Lineage (NCBI taxonomy): Eukaryota > Metazoa > Arthropoda > Insecta > Orthoptera > Acrididae > Schistocerca > Schistocerca americana. Next base: position 103,717,250 of record NC_060129.1, on the reverse strand, counting down.
ATAGTGGTAGCCACAGATATTTGACTGTCGCTTCGTGAAATAATGATAATCTGATAGTGAACTGATATTGTTGCAAAATGCATTT